>NC_041397.2:96181565-96481565 GCF_900747795.2 Erpetoichthys calabaricus
TAAAACTGCTCAGCAGTGTAATTGTTTACATCAACAATAAAGCCACACGTTGCCTCAAACGGATGCAGAAAAGGTAGTTCACCTCGGGCAGCAGTCCATTTGAGATGCTGGGGATACACCCACTCATCGCCGTCATCTGATGCGTCTTCATTCACAGTATCATGCAGCGCACGTTGCTGCTCATCATTGTCGCTAAAATCTTCTTCAGAACTGCTACAATCATGATCAGAACTGTCCAAAATCGCCTGCAAAGCCTCACTTGAAGTCAGTTTACGTTTCGCCATATTCACAGCTTTCACTTTCGAATCACATCACGTGATCGGCCAATACAAGCGCAGAGTTGTTGAAATACAACGTAGTAATAATACCCACGGCAAACTGTCAGTTGTACTACGTGCCAGGCATTCACATAACCACAGGCAAATGTGCCGGATAATTCCGGCAGTATGGCGTTAGCAATAAAACAACGGTGCCGGATATATCCGGCAGAGGGCGGTTAAGGGGTTAAGGATCTGTTTTTTTGTGAAGCTGCCTTTACTCGAGTGATCACTTCGACCTGACTTGGTGGCCAACTATAACCGTTACCTGGTAGGTAACCACCCATACAATCAGATTGTGAATCAGACTACGAATGCCGTGAATGTAATTACACACTCACTACACTTGCTTACGGTAATCGAACCTCGGACGTCAGCGCGAGAGGGGCTTAGCAGCGGTGAAGTATTGCTTTTAAATTTTAATTAAGAACAAAAGGAAACGGGCGGCACGGTGGCGCAGTGGTAGCGCTGCTGCCTCGCAGTTAGGAGACCCGGGTTCGCTTCCCGGGTCCACCCTGCGTGGAGTTTGCATGTTCTCCCCGTGTCTGCGTGGGTTTCCTCCGGGTGCTCCGGTTTCCTCCCACAGTCCAAAGACATGCAGGTTAGGTGGATTGGTGATTCTAAATTGGCCCTAGTGTGTGCTTGGTGTTTGGGTGTGTTTGTGTGTGTCCTGCGGTGGGTTGGCACCCTGCCCGGGATTGGTTCCCTGCCTTGTGCCCTGTGTTGGCTGGGATTGGCTCCAGCAGACCTGTGTTCGGATTCAGTGGGTTGGAAAATGAATGGATGGACAAAAGAAAACCTCAGAGGTTCGATTCCCGTAAGGGAGTGAAGTGAGTGGCCGGTTACCTACCAGGTAACGCTTATGGTTGCACAGCTAGTGACGTAACATCAGCCACGGTGCCTTCAGTTGTGAGAAGCAGATCATAGAATGATTGAAAATAGTTTTGCATTTACCTTTTTAGTAAAAGGCGAGCTTTTAAGCCTGAGAAATCACCCCGTAAATGCACACGTTTAATTGCACATGTGTTAATATGTATGGTTACACAGTATTAAAAGACAGTGAACAACGTGATTTACCTTTGTTCCCGCGTTTGATAAAAGGCGAGCTTTTAAGCCTGAGAAATCACCCCGTAAATGCACACGTTTAATTGCACATGTGTTAATATGTATGCTTACACAGTATTAAAAGACACTCAAAAATTAACGTCATTTACCATCAGCCACGGTGCCTTCAGTTGTGAGAAGCAGATCATAGAATGATTGAAAATAGTTTTGCATTTACCTTTTTAGTAAAAGGCGAGCTTTTAAGCCTGAGAAATCACCCCGTAAATGCACACGTTTAATTGCACATGTGTTAATGTGTATGGTTACACAGTATTAAAAGACAGTGAACAACGTCAGTTACCTTTGTTCCCGCGTTTGATAAAAGGCGAGCTTTTAAGCCTGAGAAATCACCCTGTAAATGCACACGTTTAATTGCACATGTGTTAATATGTATGCTTACACAGTATTAAAAGACAGTCAAAAATTAACGTCATTTACCTTCGTTCCCGCGTTTGACTCGTGCTGTAAATCTCTTCCTTGTTTTTAGTTCATGTGATTACATAGGAGGCGTGATGACGCGATACGTGACTCCGCCTCCTCCATTAGAGTATATGGACAAAAAACATGTTCCAGTTATGACCATTACGCATAGAATTTCGAAATGAAACCTGCCTAACTTTTGTAAGTAAGCTGTAAGGAATGAGCCTGCCAAATTTCAGCCTTCCACCTACACGGGAAGTTCGAGAATTAGTGATGAGTCAGTCAGTCAGTCAGTCAGTGAGTCAGTGAGGGCTTTGCCTTTTATTAATATGTCTATCTATCTATCTATCTATCTATCTATCTATCTATCTATCTATCTATCTCTTTATCTATCTATATCTCTATCTATCTATCTATCTATCTATATATATACATCCCTGTGCTTTGCAGCGGCGAAGTACTGCTTTTAAATTTTTATTAAGAAGAAAACCTTTTTAAATTGAGTGAAAATCTACCAATAACAATTTGTTAAGGATCTGTTTTTTTGTGAAGCTGACTTCACACAGCCTCTCCGCTGTTTTATAAACGAACGTCATATAAGGTCTTCCTTTTTCGTTGCTTTGCCAATGGAAGCAGCCTTTTTATTTAATCCTGTTTTTACGATTGTTCTGTTTGTATATCACGTTGTATATCCTCCATTAGAGTGTATGGACAAAAAATAGGTTCCAGTTATGACCATTACGCGTAGAATTTCAAAATGAAACCTGCCTAACTTTTGTAAGTAAGCTGTAAGGAATGAGCCTGCCAAATTTCAGCCTTCTACCTACACGGGAAGTTGGAGAATTAGTGATGAGTGAGTCAGTCAGTCAGTCAGTCAGTCAGTCAGTGAGTCAGTGAGGGCTTTGCCTTTTATTAGTATAGATATAACCGTAGAAAAAGAAACTGGGTTAGGGTACAACACTGACACAATTGCTTGGGTAATGCAGCAGTAAGAACTGCTGACGTGTAATCAAGAGGTTCCCGGTTCAATCCAAGCACTTGTGTTTTGAGTAGTGAGCTGCTGTTATTGTTACTATTATAGAAAACATTTGATTTGAGTCTTTAACAGCCGGTGTAAATTTATGGTACTTGTAAAAGTTAATGTTTTTTTTTTATTTGGTTTTACTCTCTCAGTCACATTCACGCTTCCCTCAATCTGACACTGCTGGTTTTTAAATAAAGAGGTGAATTCAGATGAGGATAAGGGTTTTACATCAGAGAAAGAAAACAGAAGCCCTCCCCACAAGAAGCTTCCACTCACACATAAGAACAACTCAGCTGCACTGGCTGTAAAGGTGAAAGATGGCACCATTTGGATGCAGCAACAGGTCGTACGTTGTACTGCTATTCAGTCTGCCACATGCATGTCCTTCAGTGAAAAAGTAGGGCTTACAGAGCTCGCCAAGGTATTGTGCAAAGTCGTGTTTGTGATTATGTTTTGTGATGGTCTTTATATGAAAAACATTTATATATCTATACTAATAAAAGGCAAAGCCCTCACTGACTCACTGACTGACTGACTGACTGACTGACTCATTACTAATTCTCCAACTTCCCGTGAAGGTGGAAGGCTGAAATTTGGCAGGCTCATTCCTCACAGCTTACTTACAAAAGTTAGGCAGGTTTCATTTCGAAATTCAAAGCGTAACGGTCATAACTGGAACCTCTTTTTTGTCCATATACTGTAATGGACTGCAGCTCGCTGGCCGTGGGAGGCGGAGTTGCGTATCGTGTCATCACGCTTCCCACATAATCACGTTAACTGACTGTGACCGCAGTACGTACCCAAAGAGCGCTGAAGAAAACATTCATTACACAATTGAGAAGGCAGCAAAACAATAAGAAGCGAAGCACGGTGTAAACCGTAAGTTTAAATTAAGTTTATAGAAACGCTCCCGCTGCCGTTTGCAATACCATATTCGCGAGATACAAGTTTAATGAGAAGACACGAGGTATAAACGAGATTTGGATCACTTTGTAACGGAGTTAAAATTGCTGTAGCAAGAAACTTTGAAGTGCCAGGTCTTAGCTAACATTAAATAAAGCCGTGGACATCGCAAAATCACACAAGAGAGCGGCTCACGTGAACTGACTGAACGCAGCAGGAGTGATCACTTCGCTACTGTGGAAACAAAGCACGGTGTAAACTGTAAGTTTAAATTAAGTTTATAGAAACGCTCCCGCTGCCGTTTGCAATACCATATTCGCGAGATACAAGTTTAATGAGAAGACACGACGTATAAACGAGACTTTGGATGACTTTGTAACGGAGTTAAAATTGCTGTAGCGAGAAACTTTTAAGTGCCGGGTCTTAGCTAACATTAAATAAAGCCGTGGACATCGCAACATCATACAAGAGAGCGGCTCACGTCAACTGACTGAACGCAGCACGTCGGAAACAAAGCACCGTGTAAACCTAAAGCTTAAATTAAGTTCATAGACCTACAAAAGGTTGCCATTGATTTGAGGCAAGATTGCTTTTCTCCTGTACAACTATACGTTGCATTCTCAAGAGTGTGCTTGCACGGCTTGGTCATATTACAACCGGAGTGCTGAACTGACAACGTGGTATACAAAGAGAACTATAACAATCGTAATATGTATATATATATATATATATATATATATATATATATATATATATATATATATCTATACTAATAAAAGGCAAAGCCCTCACTGACTCACTCACTCACTGACTGACTGACTGACTGACTGACTCACTCATCACTAATTGTCCAACTTCCCGTGTAGGTGGAAGGCTGAAATTTGGCAGGCTCATTCCTTACAGCTTAGTTACAAAAGTTAGGCAGGTTTCATTTCGAAATTCTACGCGTAATGGTCATAACTGGAACCTCTTTTTTGTCCATATACTGTAATGGAGGAGGGGGAGTCACGTATCGCGTCATCACGCCTCCTACATAATCACGTGAACTGAAAACAAGGAAGAGATTTACAGCACGAGTCAAACGCGGGAACGAAGGTAAATGACATTAATTGTTGAGTGTCTTAATACTGTGTAAGCATACATATTAACACATGTGCAATTAAACGTGTGCATTTACGGGGTGATTTCTCAGGCTTAAAAGCTCGCCTTTTATTAAAAAGGTAAATGCAAACTGTTTTTATTCTGAAGGGCACAAACCACGTTGGATTTCAGCCGTTAAACGCGCAAAAATGTCGGTACACCAGATAAATAAGCACAACATATTATCAGTTGTATTGTATGCTTACAATACATATAGAAATGTGTTAACCGTTAACTAATAGTATGGGATGGTGTTTTTCGACTCGCGCCTTGATTTAAACGATTGCATGTCTTGGTGGGTTTGCGTAGCTTATTGTCAATATCTTTACACCTCTTTTTAAGACTTATTGACTGAAACGGGCTTTCACGAAAAAAGTTATGGCTTTGCTACAGGATACACCCTCCACAATTTAAGGAAGTAAAAATAAAGGTATATATTTCTGTTTTTTTTAAACCTTTTAAGTTCGTATGCATAGCCCCATTTGGCTGTTTCAGTTTTTTTTTTTTCTTTCTTCAGTAATATTTAATCTCCTTAAAGAAAAACAACATATGCATTTTACTTTTTTTGTATCTCTTTAGTAATATTTTTGTGTAAAAGGATAACCAGTATTAACACATGTGCAATTAAACGTGTGCATTTACGGGGTGATTTCTCAGGCTTAAAAGCTCGCCTTTTATTAAAAAGGTAAATGCAAACTGTTTTCATTCTGAAGGGCACAAACCACGTTGGATTTCAGCCGTTAAACGCGCAAAAATGTCGGTACACCAGATAAATAAGCACAACATATTATCAGTTGTATTGTATGCTTACAATACATATAGAAATGTGTTAACCGTTAACTAATAGTATGGGATGGTGTTTTTCGACTCGCGCCTTGATTTAAACGATTCCTTGTCTTGGTGGGTTTGTGTAGCTTATTGTCAATATCTTTACACCTGTTTTTAAGACTTATTGGCTGAAACAGGCTTTCGCGAAAAAAGTTAGGGCTTTGCTACAGGATACACCCTCCACAAGTTAAGGAAGTAAAAATAAAGGTATATATTTCTGTTTTATTTAAACCTTTTAAGTTCGTATGCATAGCCCCATTTGGCTGTTTTAGTTTTTTTTTTTTTTCTTTCTTCAGTAATATTTAATCTCCTTAAAGAAAAACAACATATGCATTTTACTTTTTTTGTATCTCTTTAGTAATATTTTAGTGTAAAAGGATAACCAGTATTTAAACCTTTTATGTTACTTTATAAAGTTATTTTACACAATGTTGAAAAATTAATAAGAAAGCTACATATTTTGGCAGCTGCTGCTTTAATTTTCAATGAAATGAAAAAAGCTCTCCAAGAGAAAACCTCAATGAAGAAGAAACAGTTTAAACTATCTAAAAAGGAGAAACCCTCATTTATAAAGGTTTGCTGCAGATGACTTAACTGAAAATAAATGAATAGTTCCTATGTGTATAATACATATTTATCTATTTGACTTATGCCTTTATTCCAGCAACTTGCAACATCTGAGGTACAATTTGTTACATTACTTTTGTTTTTTGCAGCACGGGCAGGTGAAGTGACTTCCTCAGGGTCACACAGTGGTGTCAGTACCAGGATTTGAACTGACAAGCTCCAGGTTTGCTGAAATATTACTGAAGAAAGAAAAAAAACGAAAACGGGCAAATGGGGCTATGCATACAAATGTCCATTCATCCATTATCCAACCCGCTATATCCTAAATACAGGAGCCAATCCCTGCCAACACAGGGCACAAGGCAGGAAACAAACCCCGGGCAAGGTGCCAGCCCACCGCAGGGCGCACACACCCACACACAACAGACAATTTAGAATCGCCAATGCACCTAACCTGCATGTCTTTGGACTGTGGGAGGAAACCGGAGTACCCGGAGGAAACCCAGACAGACACGGGGAGAACATTCAAACTCCACGCAGGGAAGCGAACCTGGGTCTCCTAACTGGCACCTTTCACTGCGCCACCATACCGCCCGCATACAAACTTAAAAGGTTTAAATAAAACAGAAATATATACCTTTATTTTTACTTCCTTAACTTGTGGAGGGTGTATCCTGTAGCAAAGCCCTAACTTTTTTCATGAAAGCCCCTTTCAGTCAATAAGCCTTAAAAACAGGTGTAAAGTTAAACTTGCAGCACCGCTATTCAATTACACTTGCCTAACGCCTCTCCTAAGGGGAGATACTGTGGGATCTGGGCATCCGTCAAAGCACCAATCACAGGCCCGATTAGAAAGCGGGAAGCTGTGATTTGTCGTCTCCCTCCCATGTAACAATCACAGCCTGTGTTACAACGCACTATGTATGTATGTGTATATGTATATATGTGTATGTGTGTGTGTATGTATGTGTGTATATGTATGTGTATATATATATGTTGATATGTGTGTATATATATATATATATATATATATATATATATATATATATATATATATATATATATATGTGGATGTGTACAGTGATCCCTCGCTATATCGCGCTTCGCCTTTCGCGGCTTCACTCCATCGCGGATTTTATATGTAAGCATATTTAAATATATATCGCGGATTTTTCGCTGCTTCGTGGGTTTCTGCGGACAATGGGTCTTTTAATTTCTGGCACATGCTTCCTCAGTTGGTTTGCCCAGTTGATTTCATACAAGGGACGCTATTGGCAGATGGCTGAGAAGCTACCCAACTTACTTTCTCTCTCTCTCTCTCTCTCTTGCGCTGACGTAGGGGGGTGTGAGCAGGGGGGCTGTGTGCAGCTGCTTCCTGAAGGACATGCTGCACAGTGCTTCGCATACTTAAAAGCTCAAAGGGCACGTATTGATTTTTGACTTTGTTTTTCTGTGGCTCTCTCTCTGTCTCTTCCTGCTCCTGACAGAGGGGGTGTGAGCTGCCGCCTTCAACAGCTTTGTACCGGCGGTGCTTCGCATACTTAAAAGCCAAAAAGCCCTATTGCTTTTTTTTTGACTGCTTGCTTTGCACTCCTTTGAAAAGGAAGATATGTTTGCATTCTTTTAATTGTGAGACAGAACTGTCATCTCTGTCTTGTCATGGAGCACAGTTTAAACTTTTGAAAAAGAGACAAATGTTTGTTTGCAGTGTTTGAATAACGTTCCTGTCTCTCTACAACCTCCTGTGTTTCTGCGCAAATCTGTGACCCAAGCATGACATTCTAAAAATAACCATATAAACATATGGTTTGTACTTCGCGGATTTTCCTATTTCGCGGGTGGCTCTGGAACGCAACCCCCGCGATGGAGGAGGGATTACTGTATATGTATATATATATATATGTATATATGTATATATATGTATATGTAGATATGTATATATGTAGATATGTATAAATATGTATATATGTATATGTATGTATATGTTTACATAACCTCTTTAACACACTACTTCTCCGCTGCGAAGCGCGGGTATTTTGCTAGTTACTTATATAAAAGCCAGTTTGAATGTTATTTACCTATTTACCTTAATTTATTTACTTATCTTACTACAGTGTAAAGTCACAAGTAGACTGCAGAGCTTCCTGTGTTTGATCGACACGGGCATGCTGACAAAGTACATGTGTACTGAAGTAACTTTAGCTGCAGGTGGTAGCTCCTGTTGCACTTTACACAACTGTTCTTGCGGTTCTACAGTTGTCCAGAAACGGCTCCATAAGCTTTATGACGTTAGTCTCGAAAAGTCTCCCGTGGGATGACTGAGATCTTTTCCTAAAGAAGGAGTGACATTGCACATGTATTTTGTCAGCATGTACCATGTTTGTTTTAACAGACTTTTCACTCTGAGAATATTCTTTGCGACTTGAGCTGCATTTCAGATAGGAGGCTGCTTGCTGCTTGGGCTGATCAACACATTTACAAAACAAAAGACGGTGATGGAGAAGTGCGAAGGAATTTAAGGTGGGCCAGGATTATTTCATAGGCTTCAGGGATTCTAGTGTTAAGGAAGAGTATGTCATATAAATATTCATATAAATATCAATAATTTCTCTGTAGTAAAGTTTTTTTATTATACTCAAATAATCTGTTATCAGCTGCTCCCGCTAGGGGTTGCCACAGCTGATCATTTTGTTCCATATGTTCCAGTCCTCTATATCTTGCTCTGTCACACCCATCACCTGTATGTCCTCTCTCACCACATCCATAAACTTTCACTTAGGCCTTCCTCTTTTCCTCTTGCCTGACAGCTCTATCTTTTAATATTCTTTTCCCAATATACCCAGGATCTCACCTCTGCACATGTCCAAACCAATGCAATCTCGCCTCTTTGACTTTGTCTCCCAACCGTCCAACCTGAGACGAACCTCTAATGTACTAATTTCTAATCCTGTCCATCCTCGTCAAACCCAATGCAAATCTTAGCATCTTTAACTCTACCACCTCCAGCTTCCTGGTCACTGCCACTGTCTCCAACCCGTACAACAAAGCTGGTCTCACTACCGTCCTGTAGATCTTCTCTTTCACTTTTGCTGTTAACCATCTGTAAAAAATTACTCCTGACACTCTTCTCCACCCATTCCACCCTGCACTCTCTTTTTCACCTCTCTCCCACAATCCCTGCTACTCTGTACTGTTGATCCCAAGTATTTAAACTCATCCACTTTTGCCATCTACTCCCTACATCCTCACATTCCACTCACCATCCTCTCATTCACACGCATGTATTCTCTCTTGTTCCTACTGACCTTCAGTCCTCTTTTCTCTAAAGCATATCTCCACCTCTCCAGGGCTCCTCATCCTGTTTCTACTCTCACTACATATCACAATGTCATCAGCAAACATAATAGTCCAAGGGGACTCCTGTCTAATCTCATCTGTCAACCTCTCCGTCACCATTGCAAATAAGAAAGGGCTCAGAGCTGATCCCTGATGTAATCGTACCTACCGCAGACCTTACCACTGTCACACTTCCATCGTACATATCCTGTAGAACTCTTACATACTTCACTGCCACTCCAGCCTTCCTCATACAATACCACAACTCCTCTCGAGGCACCCTGTCATATGCTTTCTCCAGGTCCACAAAGACACAATGCAACTCCTTCTGGCCTTCTCTATACTTCTCCATCAACGCCCTCTGAGCAAACACTGCATATGTTGTGCTCTTTCTTGGCATGAAACCATACTGTTGCTCACAAATCATCACCTCCCTTCTTAACCTGGCTTCCACTACTCTTTACCATAACTACATGCTTTGGCTCATCAATTTTATCCCCCTGTAGTTACTACAACTCTGCACATCCCCCTTATTCTTAAAAATCAGTACCAGTACACTTCTTCTCCACTCCTCAGGCATCCTCTCACTTTCTAAGATACCATTAAACAATCTGGTTAAAAACTCCACTGGGATCTCTCCTAAACACCTCCATGCTTCTACAGGTATGTCATCCTGACCAACGGCCTTTCAATTTTTCATCCTCTTCATAGCTGTCCTTACTTCCTCCTTGCTAATCTGTTACACTTCCTGATTCACTATCTCCACATCATCCAACCTTCTGTCTCTCTCATTCTCTTCATTCATCAGCCTCTAGAAGTTCTCTTTCCATCTGCTCAACACACCCTCCTTGCTTGTGAGCATGTTTCCATCTTTATCCTTTATCACCCTAACCTGCTGCACATCTTTCCCCGCTCAGTCCCTCTGTCTAGTCAATCGGTACAGGACCTTTTCTCCCACTTTAGTGTCCAATCTCTCATACAACTCATCATAAGCCTTTTCTTTAGCCTTCACCACCTCTTTCTTTGCCTTGCGCCTTATCTCCTTGTACTCTTGTCTACTTTCTGCATCTCTCTGACTATCCCACTTCTTCTTCATCATCTTCTTCCTCTGTATACTCTCCTGAACTTCCCCATTAAACCAATAGGTTTCCTTTTCCTCCATCCTTGGTCCAGATGTCACACCAAGCACCCTTGTTGCTGTCACTCTTACTACTTCTGCTGTAGTTGCCCAGCTGTCTGGTAACTCTTCATTGCCACCCAGTGCCTGTCTTACCTCCTCCCTTAACTCAACCTTACAATCTTCCTTTTTCAACTTCCACCATTTGATCCTTGACTTTGCCCTCACTCCTCTTCTTGATCTCCAACGTCATCCTACAGACCACCATCCTATGCTGTCTAACTACACTTTCCCCTGCCACCACTTTGCAGTCTTTAATCTCCTTCAGATTGACTCTTCTGCATAGAATATAATCTACCTGTGTGCATCTTCCTCCACTCTTGTACGTTACCCTATGTACCTCCCTCTTCTTAAAATATGTATTCACCACAACCATGCCGATGCTTTTTGTAAAATCCACTATCATCTGACCTTCATTCCTCTCCTTGACCCCATACCTACCTATCACCTCCTCGTCTCCTCTGTTCCTGTCACCAACATGTCCGTTGAAATCCGCTCCAATCACCACTTTCTGTCTCTTGGGTACACTGTCTATCACTTCATCAAACTCACTCCAGAAATCTTCTTTCTCATCCATTGCACACCCAACTTGTGGGGCATATGCACTAACAACATTCATCATCACATGTCCAATTTCCAGCTTCATAATCATTACTCTGTGGGCGATTTGAAAAATGTATTCGGCATCCATCTGTGCATCCATCTGTGCAACCACTCCTGGTACCACTTGTCATGTTTGGGTCAAAGATTTGCACAGAGACACAGGAGGTTGTAGAAAAAAAGGAACTTTATTCAAAGCACTGCAAACAAACATTTGTCTCATTTCAAAAGTTTAAACGTGCTCCATGGCAAGTCAGAGATGACAGTTCCGCCAGGAGCAGAGAATGTCTGAGAGAGAGAGAGAAGGAGAAGCAAACAATCAATTTAACAAACTGATAGAAGCCCGTACAGGCTTTTTAAGTAAGCGGAGTACCGTGCGAGAGGCATATTACTCGACAGAGCCGCCAGAAAGGTAAGGAGGAATGTGAAGGTAGTCTGTCTTTAATGCTTTCACTTCCAAAACACTCTTGACATACTGTTCCTTCAGAATAACTTATACCCCATTTCTCCTCCTATCCACACTATGATAGAAAAATTTGAATCCACCTCAAATCCACCTGGCCTTACTCACCTTCCATTTAGTCTCTTGCACGTACAATATATCAACCTTCCTTCTCTCCATCATATCGGCTAACTCTCTTCCTTTACCAGTCATACTTCCAACATTCAAAGTTTCTACTCTCAGTTCCACTCTCTTTACTTGCCTCCTCTCCTCTTTCCTCTGGACATGTCTCCCCACTCCTCTTTTCCTTCTTCAGCCAACAGTAGCCCAATTTCCACCAGCACCCTGTAGGCTAACAGTACTGGTGGCAGTCGTTGTTAACCCGGGACTTAACTGATCCGGTATGGAAATCTTTATTGCTTTCCAAGTGTTGATCTGGCATAATTTTTCACCGGATGCCCTTCCTGACGTAACCCTACCCATTTATCCAGGCTTAGAACGAAGAAACACACTGGTTTGTGCATCATGTTTTCATACTTAAATTTAAATTTTGTATACTTTTGAGATTATTGGTAAGGCTGTCCTCCTTGCATTGGAAGCAATCTTTGCTTCAGTTTTGGAGACGGGTGTCATCCCACCTGACTGGAAAGCAGGACTTGACATCCCTATCTGGAAAGGGAAGGGTGATAGCCTGGATTTTGGCAGCTACAGGGGGATAACGCTACTCTTGGTGCCGGGTAAGGTCCTTGCTAGGGTCATCCTGAATACAATCCATGATCACTTGCTCACCTACCAGAGACCAGAGAAGTCTGGTTTTACACCTAAGAAGTATACCATCGACCGCATCCTGACACAGAGGGTTTTCATGGAGTGCAAACGAGAATATCAGCAGAGTTTCTTTGCAGCCTTTGTCAATTTTTGTAACGAACTTGACTTGGTTGATTGAGTTGCCCTGTGGGACATCCCGAGATTTCGTGAGATACCCCTAAAGTTGCTGGAAATTGTCTGACCTGTACACTGGTACTGTGAGTGCTGTGGAGAGTGGAGGCAGAACTTGCGTTTTTCAAAGTTGATTCTGGGGTTCATCAGGGATGTGTTTTTGTTACTACTCTTCTTTGTTGGTGTCCCTGATAAAAACCAGGCCTTTAATGACCTCTTGGGAACAGCCACCGGCAGAGTGTCTGTATGCAGAGAGAATGTCAACCTTCTCAAGAGGGTTTGCTTACCTCAGCAGTAACATTCATGTCTCTGGTGACTCTGTAAACCGATTGGGAGAGCATGGGGGATCATGAGGTTGGTGGTAAAGTGTGTGTGGTGCTCAAGAAGGTTCAAGTCCTTAGAGTCCTGGTGCTTCCTGTTTTAATACAGTATATAATAATAATAATAATTCTTTACATTTATACAGAGCTTTTCTGACTTGCTATATTGTTGAAAGACATGGACATTATCCAGTGACCTGAGACAAAGACTGGACTCCTTTGAAGAATTCTTGGGTACCACTGGCTTAACTTTGTGTCGAACGAGCAGTTGCTTACAGAGTCCCAACGAGGCACATTACCAGCATTGTGAGGGAGCATCAGTTACGGCACTACGGCCATTTAGCGTGATTCCCAGATGGTGATCTGGCTCACAGGATCCTCATTGTTGAAGACCCAAGTGGATAGACCAGGCCAAAGGGACGCCTATGTAACACCTGGCTGTGGCAGGTAGATTGTCATTTCTGGGGGGTAGGACTGGACCGTGTGTCTACTTTGGGGGTTGCCAACCAGGATCCCGAGCGGTTTCGTCAGTTGGTGGGTGTGGCAACCTGCTGTACCAGTGCATGCTCCCTGACCTGAACTGACCTATAATAAATGATTGAATGCTTTAATCTTAATTAGACTGTTTTTGCTAATGTAATTGACAGTATATGTCTATTAAGAGACAAAACAATAGTGGATTTATAAGTCCCAGAGTGGCAGAATCAATATTTATTGGAAATGAAACAAAAAAACAGCATACACCAAAACCACAAATAACACATGTTTAATCTCTTGGCATTCTCTTTCCAAAGGCACAAGATCATTTAAGCCTCCCCCCACAAAGACTCAACCTCATTATTAGTGTCATCTAAGAAGTAGAAACTAGATGACACATTTACAATTTCCTATGGTTTACTTGGCCTGCAGCAACAAGTCCTATTCTGTTAACGTGTTTCCACAGTTCAAAATCACACTTTTCCAGCACTGCATGACACCAGTGCTTGCTATAGTGATACTAGCAAGCACTTGCGTAAACTTGCTGCAACTATCATAAGGAGAAGTTGCTTTCTCTCCATAAATTTTTATCTAGCAAATTTAGAAAAGAGAAACTTGTTAAACATTAGATTTAAGCAGATATAATATGCTTATAGTGAATTAAAATGTATTGTCAGCCACATGATACAAAATGTGCTAATATATTTTCTGACACAACTGTAAGTATTAATATAAACTTAAACACTGATTCGAGCAATAATACTTTTTAAATTTTTATTTTATTTTTGTAGATGCAGTAAATAGGACACTTGTTTTGTCTTGGTAGAGTTCTATACTACTCTACTTTTCCCTTTTGTATTGTTTAATGTGTAGCCTTTGTCAGAATGCCTCAAATCCCATAGACTTACCACTCTTTATAAGGTATTGTACTTTATAACTTCTTTCCACTTCCCTTCTACATCTATAACATGAGACAATTACATAGAGTAAAAGACAAGCAGAAGTTAAGATACAACTTTAAATAATGTATTATTGGCAATATTCATAAAAAATAACAATAAGCAAAGTATATGTGAATATTGGCAACCATACCACCTGATAAATGCTGATATGTAGTTTCAGGCCGCACACAGACTTGAAGTTACTTTAAATGTCTCTAGTTAAATCATCATTTTTAGTCAGCTTTCTGCAGGACAGACCACATGTTTGTCTCAATATGGCTGCCAAGTTGTGCTTCTTCTCAGTGTGGTCCTCATTTCAGTCCATGGTGTGTGAGATGCTCCTTCATCATGATGGTGTGTGTGTGTGTGTGTGTATATGTGTGTGTGTGTGGGGGGGGGGATAATAGCAATGAAATGTATACATTCTTTGTCCAAATCCTTACAACAACAGGGTGTTGTGGTACAGAATGGTGTCTGTATTCAAACTAACCCCACACAGCCATACTTCAGACCAATGGGGGGCACACAATACCTTTCACACCTGCCACCAAAACAATTTGTTGAACTTTCCAGGTAGGTTGTTTGGCTTTCCTGTGGGGATTGATTGAACAAGTCCTACAGAGAATCACTGCTTGTGAGGGTCACTTTTTAGTTGTGCAACACCTGGCCAGAACAAGAAGGGGTGTGGTCACTGTGTCATCTCTTTTTTCTCTTGCAGTGCAGAGAAGATGCCCATTCTGAGTAGCAAAATCTGTCCATTGCCTTGGAACCCCAGTCTGTTCTGGTCAGGATCATATACATAACAATATACCGTATTGTCACACACATGCGCATGGGCATGAGCAGAAGGGTCTAGTTATTGTTGAAGCACCGCATGGGACTGATTATGTGCACTAATAGCTTCTCTCATTCCTTGCAGGAACACTTAAGAGCTTCACTTCCTGTTTCAGCATAGGACTGCCCCTGGGATGACATTACTTCCCCTTGACGACCCGCCTCTTCCTCCCTCTCCACTATATAAGCCCGATGATCCGATGATTTCAGTCTGTTATATGACTCGATTTGAAGAGACTACTCTCGTTTCTAACCCACATTAATTTTGCCTTACAGTGACCCTGACAATATATGGGGCAGATCCCTCCAAACCTTTATCTTGTTCCCTTTGTTTTCTTACAATATATAACATAATGATAATATAATATAAATAATTGTAATTTTTATAATTTAGCATCTGCCTATACTTTATGGAAGGAGGAAAACAAGACAGGACCTTTTCTGCTCATTTATTTTACATTTAAGTTTTATGCGATTCCTCATTACTGTATATCAATGAGTTTCCATTCGAACTCACTTTCAAACAAAAGGAAAAAGTCTGTTAAAATATTGATCAAAATGAAAATTAATGTAAATATTCAACTCAGGCTTTTCAACTACAATATTTTGAAAGTTGACTCTGTTACTTTGAACAACAGATAGCGATATATATAACTTTACAATGAAAAGAAAAGGAAATAATGTAATTATAGATTTACAGTGTCATTATTGTCACATGATTTAAATATACAGAAATCAATACGTGCTTTGACATGCATTTAGAAATATATAATAATGTAGTGCTTGTGTAAGAACTGAGTGAATTTTAAGTTGGCTAATTAATAGTTAGTCTTACCTTGGGCAATACTAGGTCTTTTAGGGCTAATTTTTTTCTTTTTTCTTTTCTCCCAGGGCTGAATATTTTTCCAAAAACTAACATTTTTTAAAAAAGAACACAAAGCAATTGTTTAACATATCAAATCAACAAAAAATATTTACTTTTGACAAATGTTACTGTCTTGCATGTTGTATGAGCCTGCATACTCTATGATTTCACATACATATATTCTCACTCTCTTGCTCGATCTCCTGATCACTGCCAATAAAATCCGATTCTGAAAAATCAGAGTCCGACTCCGCGATAATGCGCAAAACATCGTCTGCCGAGTGTTTTCTGCACTCGCTTCGCTCCCTTGTCACATGTCGATGCCATCTTGCCATTGTTTACATTTCGCAACTCACGCACACGCAAGGATTATTTGCCGAGTCAACGATTCTAGCATTCCTCCAAGCACAGAGGGAATGCCTGTGACGTGACAGTGAGATTTGTCGCCATTAACAGCTGATTGTCGCCCTCTATCCCTGGATGTCGACTTTTGTCGACATTCGCCTTCAACCCCTCCTGTCAACAAAAGTCGACATCCACCCTAAAAGAGCTAGTAAAAACCAAACACTTCATGCTACTTTGCTTATGGCAATGCTTTACCTTTCCCGCTCACTTTTTTCCATCTTCTTTGCAAATTCATGGAGGGAAGCATCAGTGTTTCTGGCACAAGTCTTTAGATGCTGAAGTTCCATTGTTGAAGTAATGGCTGCTCCTCAGCAGGCAGGGCTCAGTACTTAGCTTGCCACACTGGATCTCAGCTTTCATGTCCACAAAAAGAAAGAACGGGTCTCCTCTTCAGCTCTCCAGAGAGAAAGATGCTCGCAGTGCATTAGTTTCAGAGAAATGGATTTTAGAATGTCATTTTGAAGAATGCGCACAGAGTGCCCCTGGGAAAAATCCCAGAATTCTCTCAGAATCCCTCTGGGATTTCAGTGAGGGTGTCTCCAGAGAATTCCTGGACTTCTTTTAACCTGCCATTTTCAGCCATTCATAAAGGAAGGCTGAACTCTCTCCTCATTGGATTAAAGTTACTTTTAGTTACAAAATCAGTGTCTTCTAATAGGCGAGTTATTCTGTACATCCTAGTTGTCATGCCTTTAATTTTGGAGTCTATTTTGATGTTCTTTTGCTGGAGAGAGGGCTTGATATCAGGTCACCTCTGACTTACACCTTAATTATTAGATGAAGTACAGGCAGATTCTAGTACAAACAGTTCAGCACCATTCTGGAATGTACCTTGTAAATCTATGTTGGGGGTTTGTGCAGCATCGGGTCTGCTAAATCTGCTGCCTTCATGGTCCTTGTGTGCCCCTAAAGCCTAGCAGAATGGGCAATGCCGACCTTGTCCTGCACATGCAATGTGGTGTAAATATTGGATACGTTTTGACAAAATTAAAAATACATTTTAATATGCTAAATAAAATAATGATAGTTTGTAATATTTCTTCATTTTGCATCTATAATGAGTCTCAATTTGTACAAGTATTATAGTTTTATAATCAGCACATCCTGCTCAGGAGTTTCAGCAACTTCACACAACAAATTTGCATTTTATCCATTCAAAAGGTGTGATATATAGTTAAAATGCTAATTTTTCATTTGCATTTTGTGTACAAAAATAAAAATAAAGTACAATTATTTAAACAAAAGAGATAAATGACAAAGAAAGAAAACATAAAGAGTAGCATGAGTAAACTAAGGTGAAGTGCACAAAGAGGTAAGACAAAAAAGAACCATAGACAATCAGTATTACTTGAGGGAAACAGAAAAGTGAATGATAGGCATGCCAGTTTTATTATTTTTGTAATGAGGCCTTCAACCTAAATAGAAGGCTATGTCAGAAGCAGTCTAGGAGGTAATAAAATAAAGGGGCATACGTGTCTTTTCCACCATTCAGTAAACTATTACACCTCTAAAAATCTTCCACTTGCAACTATGTGCCGAGCTGTTATCACCTTTCACTAATAAATATCTTGCCACTTCAGATTTTTCTCACTTCTTTGCCTTTTGCTTCAGTTTTAAAGTTTATTCACTTTGTTTTTAACCCATTACATCACTGAAAATATTTGACACTGGTTTAGTCTCATCTTGTGTATTAGCTTCAATAACCTTAGTTAGTTTTTCAATCTGCTAATGGAAGGATTCGGATGAATAGCTATTAGAAAATCAAGGATTTGAATTCATATAATTGTAACAGTCTATTCCCATGAGGAAAGTTATTCTTAGTTTGAAACAACCAACTTTCAAAATATTTCTATATATTACTATACACTTAAAAGCAACAATTAATCAAGAAGAATTATAAGATACCTAAGTCATGAACGATTTAAAACAATAAACTAAATGAAAATAAACACATTCAAAAACTTATAGGGTTAGTTGCAGTGTGCTAGCTTTGAATAATGCCATGCTGATCTGGTCTTAATGTGTATTTATGGTAACAAGACAATCTTTCGGATTTAGAACTGGTTCATCATGCTCCTGAGCTGCATACTACCAGCAGCCAAAGACTAAGACTAAGAGCGGTTGCACTATGCTTCTTGGAGTATGAAAAGGGAAACAAAGTTGCATACTAACTTTAGCATCCTCATTGGCAGGTTTAAGGAACTTGGGATCAAGGGTAAAGTTACAATGTGAATTCTGCATGCCTTAGGTAGGCTGTTACAGACATAAAAATGCATTAATGTTCCATTAAAAAAACATAGAAACTACTGTGCCCTCAAATATTATTGGCACCCCTTGTAAAAATTAATAAGAAGGGTTTAGTAAGAAAAAATCACTGTTTGCTGAAGACATCATCTTGCAATAAAAAAAAAATGAGAAACATCTGACTTTTAATTGAAACAAGTAAATTCAACGAAAAACAAAGCCCTCAACAAGAAATAAATATCTTTAACAAAGGCACATGTCCAACAATTGTTGGCACCCCTGCATTTAATACTTTGTACAACCTCCCTTTGCCAATATAACAGCATGGAGTCTCCTCTTGTAACCTTATATAAGGTTGGGAATACAGAGCATGGCATCTGAGACCATTCTTCTTTAATCTCTACAGAGCATCCAGGGTCCTAGGCCTTCTTCTGTGTGCTGTGCTCTTCAGCTCACTCCACATGTTTTTTATACGGTTCAGGTCAGGGGACTGAGTTGGCCCTGGCAGAACTTTGATTTTATGGTCAGTTGATTTCGACATGTGTTTCGGATCATTATCCTGCTGGAAGATCCAGTGACGACCCAGTTTTAGTTTCGTGGCGGAGGCAGCCAGGTTTTGATTTAACATCTCTGGTATTTCATGGAATCTATGATGCCGTGTACCCTAACAATGTTTCCAGGGCTGCTGGAGAAAAATCAGCCTCTCAACAACATCACAGAACCTCCACCATATTTTGCAGTTGGGACAAGGTTCTTTTCATTTTAGCCATCCTTCTTTTTACACCAAACCCACTTTGTGTGTTTAATGCCAAAAACTTAAATTTTTGTTTCATCAGACCATAGAACATAGTACCAATCAAAGTTGTAGTAACTTTTTACAAACTCCAGGTGCTTACATTTGTGGACAACTGGCAGAAAAGGCTTATTTCTGGCATACCTTCCAAATAATCTGTTGGCATTGAGATGCCATCTGATGCTGGTTCTGGAGACTTGACAACCCCAGGATTTTACTTTTTCTTGTAATTCCCCAACAGTGATACTTGGAGGTATTATTGCCTCTTTTACCATATCCTTCTTACTGTATGTGGGGTTAAAATAAACTTGGGTCCTGTTCCCGGCAAGTTTGTCACAGTTCCAATTGATGACCACTTTTTTGTTATTGCCCTAACTGTAGAAATGGGCATTTTCAGGAGAGTAGCTATTTTTTATAACCATGCCCTGAGTTATGAAGGGCAACATACTTCTCCCTCATTTGGATTGAGTGTTCTCTTTTCTTTGCCATGATGATGGTTGGCTAAGGAAATTTGGTTCTGTCTCTCCTCACATTTGTATCCCAGTTAATTCAAGAAGTCAATTATTTAACCTAGAAAGTTCCTATACACTTCAATCAACTTAACAATGTCCAATTAAAATGGAAAACATGCTTCAGTTACATTGTTTCACATTAATTTCCAAGGGTAAAAACAATTGTGGCACATGCTTTTGTTAAAAATATGCATTTATTGATAGGGGCTTTGTTTTTCATTGACTTAACTTGTTTCAATTAAAAAATGTTTCAGTACAAGATGACGGTTCTTCGGCAAACAGAGATTTTTTTCTAACTCTTCTTACTAATTTTTACAAGGGATGCCAACAAGAGTAGAGGGCACTGTATATACCGATCAGCCACAACATTTAATCCATTGACGGGTGAAATGAATAACATTCCTTATCTCATTACAATAGCACTTGTCAAGGGGTGGGATATATTAGGCGGCAAATGAATGGTCAGTTCTGGAAGGGAATGTGTTTGCAGCAGCAGAAATGGGCATGTGCAAGGATCTGAGCAACTTTGAAAAGGGGCAAATTGTGATGGCTAGATGACTGGGTCAGCGCATCTCTAAAACAGCAGGTCCTTGGTGAGAGTTGCCAGTATGCACTGGTTAGTAATTACCAAAAGTGTTCGAAGGTAGGTCAAACGGTGAATAGGCAACAAGGTCATAGATGCTCAAGTCCCACTGATGTGAATGGGGATTGAAGGTTAGCCTGTTTCGTCCGTTCATAAAGAAGAGCTACTTAATATAAATTGCTGAAAAACTTAATGCTAACCACAAAAGAAACTATCAGAACATACGGTGCATTGCAGCTTGCTGCGTATGGAGCAGCGTATCTGTAGACTGGTCAGAGTCTGACCCTGTCCACTCTGAAAGCACCTAAAATGAACATGTGAGTGTGAAAACTGAACCATAGAGCAATGGAAGAAGGAGGCCTGGTGTGATAGATCGTGTTTTATTTTAAATCATGTGATGGCCGGGTGCGTTTGCATCATTTATCTGGGGGAAGAGATGCCAGGAGAATGCACTGCGGAAGAAGGCATGCTAGTGGAGGCTGTGTGATGCTCTGGACAATGTTGTGCTGGAAAACCTTGTAGTTTTGGTGTTTATGTTGATGTTACTTTGACATGTACCACCTACCTAAAGATTGTCACAGACCATGTACACCCCTTTATGGTAATTGTATTTCTTGATAGAAGCGACCTCTTCAGCAAGATAACGCACCCAGCCACACTGCAAAAATTGTTCAAGAATGGTTTAAGGAACATAACAAAGAATTCAGGATGTTCTGTTGGCCTGCAAATTCCCTCAACCTCCATCCAACTGAACATCTGTGGGATGTGTTAAAAAACTAGTCCAGTTCATGAAGGCCCCACCTTGCAACTTGCAGAGACTTAAAGAATCTGCTGTTAATGTCTTAGTGCCAGATACTACAGGGCACCTTCAAAGGTCTTGTGGTGTCCATGCATTGATGGCTCAGAGCTGTTTTGGAAGCATGGGAGGGACCTACACAATATTAGGCAGGTGATTTTAATGTTGTGGCCATTAAAGACCAATCAGATGGCCAACTTGGCGAACCAAGGAGAAATTCAAAGCCAAAACAAAACTATCTGCGTATTAGTTAAACTTTGTATTGATCTTATTCTGCAGTATGTTGACCTGAGGGTTATCTTCTGTTAGTACCATATTACATAGTCTGGTCTTGATCTGCTGCAAATATAGTACTGTCTCAACTGCCACTGACCCATATATTCATGAAAGTTTAATATCTCCTTTTACTGTATTATTTACCTTCAAAGAGACAGGTATAGAGTCAAAAGGTACATCAGTAAACTTTAAGTAAAATAAATTAGAGGGGTGTGACAAAACCATTCATCCATCCATCCATTCTCTTCCGCTTATCCGAGGTCGGGTTGCGGGGGCAGCAGCTTGAGCAGAGATGCCCAGACTTCCCTCTCCCCGGCCACTTCTTCTAGCTCTTCCGGGGGAATCCCAAGGCGTTCCCAGGCCAGCCGAGAGACATAGTCCCTCCAGTGTGTCCTGGGTCTTCCCCTGGGCCTCCTCCCAGTTAGATGTGCCCGGAACACCTCACCAGGGAGGCGTCCAGGAGGCATCCTGATCAGATGCCCGAGCCACCTCATCTGACTCCTCTCGATGTGGAGGAGCAGCGGCTCTACTCTGAGCCCCTCCCGGATGACTGAGCTTCTCACCCTATCTTTAAGGGAAAGCCCAGACACCCTACTGAGGAAACTCATTTCAGCCGCTTGTATTCCCGATCTCGTTCTTTCGGTCACTACCCATAGCCCATGACCATAGGTGAGGGTAGGAACATAGATCGACTGGTAAATTGAGAGCTTTGCCTTGCGGCTCACCTTTTTTTCAGCTTTTTCACCACGACAGACCGATGCAGAGTCCGCATTACTGCAGATGCCGCACCGATCTGCCTGTCAATCTCACGCTCCATTCTTCCCTCACTCGTGAACAAGATCCTGAGATACTTGAACTCCTCCACTTGGGGCAGGATCTCGCTACCAACCCTAAGAGGGCACTCCACCCTTTTCCGGCTGAGGACCATGGTCTCGGATTTGGAGGTGCTGATTCCCATCCCAGCCGCTTCACACTCAGCTGCGAACTGATCCAGAGAGAGCTGAAGATCACGGCCTGATGAAGCAAACAGGACAACATCATCTGCAAAAAGCAGTGACCCAATCCTGAGTCCACCAAACCGGACCCCCTGAACACCCTGGCTGCGCCTAGAAATTCTGTCCATAAAAGTAATGAACAGAATTGGTGACAAAGGGCAGCCCTGGCAGAGTCCAACTCTCACTGGAAAGGGTTTCGACTTACTGCCGGCAATGCGGACCAAGCTCTGTCACCGATCGTACAGGGACCAAACAGCCCTTATCAGGGGGTCCGGTACCCCATACTCTCGGAGTACCCCCCACAGGATTCCCCGAGGGACACGGTCGAATGCCTTTTCCAAGTCCACAAAACACATGTAGACTGTTTGGGAAAACTCCCATGCACCCTCCAGGACCCTGCTAAGGTTGTAGAGCTGGTCCACTGTTCCGCGACCAGGACGAAAACCACACTGTTCCTCCTGAATCCGAGGCTCGACTATCTGATGGACCCTCCTCTCCAGAACCCCCGAATAGACTTTTCCAGGGAAGCTGAGGAGTGTGATCCCTCTGTAGTTGGAACACACCCTCCGGTCTCCCTTCTTAAAGAGGGGGACCACCACCCCGGTCTGCCAATTCAGAGGCACTGTCCCTGATGTCCATGCGATGTTGCAGAGACGTGTCAACCAAGACAGCCCTACAACATCTAGAGCCTTGAGGAACTCCGGGCGTATCTCATTCACCCCCGGGATTGAGGAGGTCTTCGAAGTACTCCCTCCACCGACCCACAATGTCCTGAGTCGAGGTCAGCAGTGCACCATCCCCACCATATACAGTGTTGACACTGCACTGTTTCCCCCTCCTGAGACGCCGGATGGTGGACCAGAATCTCTTCGAAGCCGTCCGAAAGTCGTTCTCCATGACTTCCCCAAACTCCTCCCATGCCCGAGATTTTGCCTCAGCAACCACCAAAGCCACATTCCACTTGGCCTGCTGGTACCTATCAGCTGCCTCCAGAGTCCCACAGGACAAAAGGGTCCTGTAGGACTCCTTCTTCAGCTTGACGGCATCCCTCACCGCCGGTGTCCACCAACGGGTTCGGGGATTGCCGCCACGACAGGCACCGACCACCTTACGGCCACAGCTCCGGTCAGCCGATTCAACAATAGAGGCACGGAACATGGCCCATTCAGACTCAATGTCCCCCACCTCCCTCGGGATGTGGTCGAAGTTCTACCGGAGGTGGGAGTTGAAGATACTTCTGACAGGGGGCTCTGCCAGACGTTCCCAGCAGACCCTCACAACATGTTTTGGCCTACCAAGCCTGACCGGCATCCTCCCCCACTCACCACCAGGTGGTGATCAGTTGACAGCTCCGCCCCTCTTTTCACCCGAGTGTCCAAAACATGTGGCCACTAGTCTGACGACACGACCACAAAGTCGATCATCAAACTGAGGCCTTGGGTGTCCTGGTGCCAAGTGCACATATGAACACCCCTATGCTTGAACATGGTGTTCGTTATGGACAATCCGTGACGAACACAGAAGTCCAATAACAAAACACTGCCTGGGTTCAGATCAGGGAGGCCATTCCTCCCAATCACGCCCTTCCAGGTCTCACTGTCATTGCCCATGTAAGCATTGAAGTCTCCCAGCAGCCGAGGATCGGACCACCAAGGTCCCCGCCTTCGGCCACCACCCAACTCACACTGCACCCGACCTCCTTGGCCCCTCCCATAGGTGGTGAGCCCTTGGGAAGGGGGACCCAGGTTGCCTCTACAACACAGCTCCTAGGATCATTGGGACACGCAAACCCCTCCACCACGATAAGGTGGCGGTTAAAGGAGGGGGTGTGTGACAAAACAATTGTTCTAAATGATGGTTTCCTACCCAGTTTGTTATGTCGACTATCCTCAAGTTAAGTGGCATGGTGTTACATTGTGTACAGCTACTGCCCAAAGAACCAGTGTCCCAGATCAGTGCTTACATGTTTTCTGTGTGGAGTTTCTATGTTCCCTCCAAATATTTTGGTTTTCCTTCCATTTCCCCAAAAGATGTGGAAACTAGGTGAATTGGCTATTCAGATTCATCTCTTTGTGACTGTTAGTGTGGGTGTGTGTGAATGAGCCCTGCAATTGCCAGGTGCTGTAACTTTATAAATCTTACTTTTAGTAACAAATTATGTATTTGGCAAAAGAGCTGACATTGTAACTAATATATCTTCTTATATAATATGCTACCGTGGCTGTCCGTTTGTCTGTCCAGAATTTTAAATCACCTGTAGCTCGCAAATTGCTTGAACTATTGACCTGAAATTTGGTACACATATACTACGTGACATCTACTATCCAATTTTGGGGTGATGATTGACCTCCAAGGTTATTTCTCTTTTTATTTTTATTGTATTTTATTGTAGAATCAACTCTCGGCAGTGGCCAGCAGTTTCTCATCCCTACCACCTTCGACGTCACTTCCTCTACCTCTTCATATCTTAAATCATTCTTAAGTCTTCAATCTCCCTCAAGTGCCAGATTAAGTGAAAAATTAAGGAAAACATGCTAAGTAATTGCAACAAAAACGCTGACTTAATCAGTTTTAATGCAAAAAGAAGAGAAGAAGCGGGTCGCTAGGGTGGAGAAAAATAGAGCTGCTCGGGAAGCAGCAAATGCATCGACCTCTGAGCAAACGAATGCTAAACGTACAGAGAAAGAGGATGAAAACTAGGAATGCTCATGTCAAGTGTATTCACTGCCATTTCTATCTAGTATTTATAAATTTGACCATAAGGAAAGGGAGAGCGATTTTTCATTGGCCTTTGTTTTAAGTTATATACTGAGGATAATTTTCAAATACATGGTTTTGAATTCAGATGTATTTAATGTCAATGATGAAATGATGAAGATTCACAGCTTTATTTATTTACTGTGAATAAGTATATTTGAGCACAATGTTACAGGTTTGTTATAAATTTTTGTTTTCATTTTACATTAACGTATAAGAAAGGTGTGAAGAGTCCTTTAAGCATGTCAATGAAATTCAACCGAATTGAATTTATTTAGCACAGTTACCTCATAGTTTGAGAGAACTGGCAAACACCATCTCACCGTCAAGTTTGTTTGGAGCTTGCATGCTCTCCCAGTATGTGACGTTTCTCTTGGCAATTCTGTTTACTCATTCAAAAACATGTTGTTTAAGTTACTGGAAACACTAAACTTGCCTGTTAGGACTGAGTATGTGAGTGTGTCAATGAGTGTGCCCTTTCACTTACTGGTGCTCTGTTCAGGGTTCTTTTTAAATTAGCAGTATTAGAAGGTAATACATGATTGAAATAATTAATAAATGAATTAATGTATATTGCCAGAAAAAAATGAAAACTTTAATTTCTGATAAGTCATCCATGCATCTTTGTAATGTGTAAGACAAAGCTGAAAAAAGAAACTGCTGTAAACTATAACATTTTTAGTTAATTTCTTTATAATTTAGAATTCTTTAACACTAGAATTACCAGAGCCTACGAAAAAACTCGTATATCCGGCCCACCTTAAATCGCTTCTTAAATCCGTTCACACCTCTCTGCCAGCATCCTTTGTCCTCTAAATGTGCTGATAAAAGACATGCTGCCAGCAGCCGGCTATTCCATCCCCCCACCGACTTAGAACGTGAGCGAAGTTTTCCCAGCTCACGCCTTGATTGATTATGTGGGAGTGAAGTGGAGTTTTACAGTGGAAATAAGAGATCATTATTCTAAAGTAATCTGTGTAAACACATTGTTAAAACAGAAACTGTTTCATATTTTAGTAATAAATGTTACAAAATGTAGTAGGCATAAACTATAGAATATATAAAGCCTTTTTTTTTCCAAAAGCCACTAATTATACCATAAATTCTATGTGATACAATTACATTTTTTTGTGTTCATATGCTCATCTTTTCCAAATGATGGAATGATCAATGGAAATTTCTATAGGCTTTTCTTTGAAACTGTAAATTGGGAACTTTAAACTGGTCCAGTATGAGTAAATGTGGGTGTGTGATTGAGTATGTTTTGGGATGAAGTGGTACCCTATGTACGTTTTGTTCCTGCCTTGTGCCTGATGCTGCCAGACTGTTCTCCTGCCTCATTTATCCTTAATCATGGATTAAGGAGGTTAAGAAAAATGAGGAAAAATAGGTACCCAAATTTCACATCTGTTTATTCAGAAAATTTCAAAATCAACATATATGTTTGACCAGGCTCTATTTCCTCTAAATAGTTAGAAATAAACTAAGATGAATTGTTATGATATTTCAGTTATATTATACATTGTCTGAGTAAGTAAAATAAAACAAATTCTAAATATCAAAAATATGTTTCTCAGAAAACTGGATTAACTTGTTTGGTTACTTGTTCAAGCATTACACATTAAATCAAACATGAAATCATGATGTATAAAATTTCCAGTGTTGTAGCTTTTTCTTCCCAGATCTACTACACTTCAACAGTGCCATCATTTTCACTTGTAATTTGATGTATTACCTCTCACTTTTTTCTGCTGACTATGCTGTATTATTTATAATAGCCTACTCAATAGCCAATCGGATACCTTGAAAACTGAGTTAAAAAAGACTGGAAATTAAAAGAGCATTAGGTATGGAATTTGTATGTCCTCACTGGCTTTTTTCTGTGAGTAAAGCTGTGTGAATGCAAAGTAAGCCTATGAAACATTGCACTGTGTTTTTTAAGATTTCCCTTGTCTGTACCATAAGGTATTTCTAATATATTTGTGAAAACTTTCTACCATATTTATATACTGGTATGTTAGTAATATATGTTATCATAATTAAGTTTAAATAAAGACCTAAAAAGCTTTTCAACCATTTAGCATTTATAATTCTCATTTAAAAATATATATCTTTACTTTCTGCAAATTGCATAAGTCGATTACTTTTGAAAGGAGACATATCAAAAGGGAGAAACATTTTTGCTATATATTATCAAGGATGGGTAGTGTTGTAAATCTTTGATATCAAAAATGTTAATGAAGAGATAAAGTAAAAGCTAGATTTACGAATGAATTAGTCTCCCGAGGACTTTTCCTAAAACATTTTTGCATTAAGTAGCTAAAATCAATTTATTTACATAATAACAGGTACATTTTTAAATATTAGCTACATTTTTATTATATTAGCTATTTATTCTGCTGTGTTAACTATTCAAGAAGCATGTAAGATGTTTAATTGTAAAGAACATGCAAACAATCATCCAGCAGCCTGGTTTAAATATTTTATATTGTATATATATACTGTATATATACTGTATATGATGCATTATAAAATAAGGCCGCATAATTAGTATGTACTGTATGATATTTCACTCTGTGTGCTTTAAATTGGTACACGTCTTTGTCTAATAAACTGCTAAGCAGCTATCTATATTACATAAAAATGCTGTTCACAAAAAAACCTTGACATTTATTGTGTAATGTTACAAATAGGAATTATGCAGAAATGGAATATGAGTTCAGTATATTAGATTAATTTATGTTAAATGTCATTCACAAAACTCCAGAACAGACTTATACATTTGAAATTAAAGGAAGATTTAACATTCCAGGATTTCAGGCTAAGTTTAATATTTCTAAATGACCTCCTTAACCCTATTCTAAGCTGTAGGAATTGCTAGAGGTTTTCTAATCAAGGCAATTCCAACTTCATTAGTTTCATGATATCTGTAAAATTATTATTTAATATATTTGTATCCCACTCTATTTGTCAAGGAACAGGTGGTCTGTATTACGTATAGATAACATAGTTATATACTTACACACAATCTCTATAGAAATTTCATGTTTGTTATGCAGGTTATTTTACCAGCATATGTAAAAAATACCTCATTGCTCCGAAGAACTGAAAACCAATAACTATTTGCCATTGTGGCCATTTCTATTTTTTGTTTTCTTTTTTTGCTTGCTTTATTTATAACTTTAGATCACATATCTGTGGACTATTATGCTTATCATTTCACTGTTGATCTCATCAGCACTACTTCTTTCTTCAGTCACAAACCACTAATAATCTATGGAACATATCTTCACAGCAGATTTAAGCAGTGCCAGCAAAGAATAGCACTGTTATCATAGCAATCTTCAAGTTGTAAAACTTCATTCGATTCACCTTAGTCATACACATTACACTGGGCAGATACAAAATGAAAATTGTTTTAATATCCATATGGCTAGGCATCCTTATGATTCAAATTTAATATTAAATGGTGGTGTAAGTGGTATATACATATCCTACTCAATCTTGGATCCCAGAGGCCTAGGAGTTTAAGGGTTCTGTATTATATCTTAGCCGTTCCAATGATTGCACTCTTCTGGACAGATGTCTCAGATGTTGCTCCTAGAAGCTGTTGGAGCCATTGTCCTTCCTAGGAGGTCCTGACACCAACTGTTCCTCTCACCAAAGGGGACCACTTTTCCGTTCACTTTCCATGTCCTCTCTAGTTCCTCTTTAAACTGTTTAGTACTCCTCTAGCTCTTCTGGCTGTTGTTATCATTTGGGATTGTAGTATCTATCATCACTGCTGAATGAAGATGGCAATATGAAGATTGCTATGATACCAGTGTTATTCTTTGCTGGCACTGCTGCAATCTGCTTTGAAGATATGTTCCATTGGGCCTTATCTATGACCATGATGTCCAGCTAGTTGGCCAGTACTTGTTTGACTCTCTGGATTTGAAAGTTCCATCCATCCATTTTCCAACCTGCTGAATCAGAACACAGGGTCACGGGGGTCTGCTGGAGCCAATCCCAGCCAACACAAGGCACAAGGCAGGAACCAATCTCGGGCAGGGTTCCAGCCCACCGCAGGATTTGAAAGTTCCACAGGATTAATGTGATCATTTCCCATTCCCATTTTGGGAGGAACCACACCATATTCTGGGCAGTTGTTCCACCACCCAATCTCTGCTACAGAGTTATTCCACTCAGTGTATAGTGTCATTTTTTGAATCTTACAGCCTGCTACTATTTTGAAACTGTTGCAGGGGACTCTTTGCACAATCTGAAATACTGGGAAATATCAGATGTGGTAGACAGCTGTTTCCGTTGACCTGATGCCAAGTGCCTGCTCTTGTGCTGCTATGCCTAATTGCTATTTTTCATGTCTTTTCCAGCCATTGATTCGATTTTCTGATGACTGCCACCTCTGCTATCTGACAATGGTTTAACTGCTGTATCTGGTGCTCACTGTGATATTCACATAGCAGCTTATCCTTCAGAACCATTTTTAACATCCTCATGGACTGTCCTTGTTTCACTCAAAAAAACTGTCTTGACACTTATTAAGCCAATACCCCACAACTGGGGTGCAGTCTCTGAATGGCGAGCTTTGGGTTCAGTTCCATTTGCATTAAAAAGTGTTTCTGAAATTTGATATTAGCAGCTTCCTTGTGTTTTCATGACCGTCTTACTATGGCAGCTGTAAGACTGGGTATTTGATGACCAGTAGGAGATATGTATAAATGGCATGGATCTTGCTTGAGATGTCATTACAAGACTCATCTTACTCTTTGAAGGTGCTTCAACTTTAATTTCTCTCTTTGTTTATTTGTTTGATTGTTTGTTAGTTTCTTTCTTTTTACTCATCATAATTCCGATGTGACTATGAAAACGAATTGTATGGCCTACTGCTATGTAGCTCAGCCTCTTCAGTCCTAACTGCCTTTCTTCTTTTCACCACCATCGACACACCCACACTTCTCCAGACTGAATGACACACCGATGTTTTTGCTTTAAGACCTGGTGAGGTGTATCAGTGATTCTTGGCCTACAACTTGATGTTATCCATGTAGAGCAGGCTGATGGTAACTCCCTTCTTATATCCTATCCACTCTTGGAGATAATCCTGCTGAGGTGGTTCATACAGAACAGCACTGATGATAGCACATCTCCCTAGTATATGTTACATTTAATGGTCACATGATCTATGTGTTTGGCACTGGGTCATAGGCTTTCGTTTAATCAATCCAGGCTTTGCTTAGGTTTGTCTGCCTGGACTTTGAATCAGAGATAACTGCTCCATTTATCAGTAAGTGGTGCATTGAGCCCCTGATATTGTTCCCTATCCCCTACTAAGATGTGCTTCTATATTAATATATAAAATGCTGTGTATTGGTTGCTAGGATCCCTGACAGGAGTTTCCATATTGTAGGCAGACAGGCAAAAGATTCCTAGAGAGTTGGATGGTGTTATTCATTTGTGGCTGTATTTTGAGTATTGTCCTTCCTTTTGTTAGCCTGTCTGTTTGGAAGCCTTATGTTAATTGCTGGGTTACCTGTGTTACAAGGCATTCACATTTGCTGTTAACTTCTTTAACCAATTGGTGTGGATTATTTTAGGGCCTGATACTGTGACCTGTTGTTGGATGTCTGTTACTGACACGGTTACTGTGTACTGCTCTAAGGAATCACAGAGGTCTGCATTCAGATCACTTAGTCAATGAGGACTGGTGTTTCATAGTGATACTTCTGCCCATAATTTCTTACTGTGCCGCTCAGCTTTGGCTTGTGGTGGTCCTGCTGTTGATGTATTGTTGTTATACTGCAGATGGACTTACATCTTTGATGGTTCTTTCAACAACAGAAAATGTATCCTTTTGGCATCTATATCTCAGATATATTTTATTAGTCTGGCCAACAGTAATATGAGTCTTAGTCTTAGTCTGAGTTATAGGATTTGCCTATCGTCCCTTGTCTGAGAGATTCCTTAACTTATATATACATTATTTATATTTATAATCATTTATGATAATTATTATATATTGTTTTATATATAATGAAACATAATAATGACAGATATCATAATAATGTATACAGTGTACATAAATGTAGTATTTTATATTAACAGAAAGATACACCAACAGCCTTTTTAGTTCACTATTTTCAAAATCTCTTTCTGCCAAATAAATGGTGGCAGTAAGCCAGCTCTGGCTCAATTGCATTTTGTTGTCAGAAATTTTGTTTGAAAAAGTCACTGTTGACTTGTCTCATTCACATGCTATGAGAATTTCCTGATTTATCATTTGTGATGTCTCACCTGCATGCATTATTTAGTACAAGTGAATTTTAGATCCACGTTTTTGGAGAAATGAGAGGTTGCTATTAGTTGACTGGTCAATCCATACAAAAGGCAATTAAAGATTAACCATAATTTTTGTGAAAATAAAAAGCAATACCCATTTCAGAGATCCTGGAAGCATATGGCACAGTAGGACCATGGACCTGTTCTTTTAATTTTGATTGAGTGTAATTAAGTCGCAACAGTTGTTTTCTCTGGATATCTCCCTGAAGACCTCCTGGTCCACTTACCAGTAATAAGATAGTTATTTGAGGCTTAATTTATATATATGTGACCACTGCTGCAGGGGAATGCGGCCGCCCTTCAGAAAACCACTCTTAAACAGTTTTTCAAAGGGAAACAAACACACTCTTACGACTCCTCTTTGCAGGATCAGCTGCTGGCATGTTGGCTTGCCGCATGATGTGCTCCTCGTGCAGGGTTTTGAACTTTTAAAAGACCGAGCCGCGGCCATCCTGAGGTCTCACTCTCCTGTATCTCTTTCCCCAGACTCCCTCTGCTCCGGCTGCTGCTTCAAGCTGCTGTACCTCCTTGATGAAGAAGACTTTGTGTTCTTTTGAGCAGGAATTGCGGTTGATGCAGCTGTTCCTTGAATGGCTGGATTGCGTCTGAAAGAGACTTGTGTTTGTATCTGCCTGCACAGCAATAAAGTTTCTACTCCTTGGAAAACCTCCTGTTCTCTCCTGTGCAACTTTGTGACCCAAGCTTCACAATATATATATAGGCCTTGGTATGTAATATTGTTTGTTGAAAGTGCCATGTTCTATGTATATAAGAGTTAAATAACAAAAAGAAGCAGGAAAAATCAGGACAAGGCAAAAAGGCAACCCAAGGCTAACAAGTCCAAAATCAAAATTCACAAATCCAATCCAAAGAACAGACCAAAAAACTGACAAAACCAGAAAATCAAAATAGTGCTTACAGAGTACACTTCTAACACTCCAACAAACAAATGAACCTCTAAAGGACTTACTCCCCAGCCTAAAATACAAAGGCTGAGGTGATGTCAGGGTGGACTTGAATCTTGGGGTCCCACCTACAAAACACAAGTAACATAAGAATATTTAGATAAACAATACATAAATACTGAATACTAATTCAAAAGCAATGAAAAGGAAAATAACACATAAGCCAGGGAACAAACCCTAGCTGTAACATAACAAGCAGTTTAGCTCTTCTACTTTCTTTCTGCCCATCATGGGTGTTGGTTGGGTGTCTCACAGTCTCGGGGGCAGCAGGCAAACTGTAATGATGCTCTCAGTATCTATCTCAGGTAAATGTCTGGATATAAGGTGCCTGTGCAAAATAATATTAAATATACTTAAAGTTGCTGTATTATACTTGTTTTGTTAATTATTATTGGTTAAATTATTGTTTACATTAGTTAAAATATTGTTTACATTGATGGCTAAATTAGTCATTAATATTCCCTTACCTTTTCCTCCATTTGCTGTCTTGACAACAATTCTTTCCATATCTCTAGCTTATTATCATTGCAAGGATGGTGTGGTTAGCTCCCTTTCCTATCAGGTAAACAAGTGTGTCCTTACGTTTTCTCTTAAGGCTAGTAGTCTTTTTAAGTGCCTTTCCCTCTTGTGTCTATTATGTTACGTCAAGCTTTATGTGAAGCAGGAAGAACAGACAGTGTTGCTTCTTTTCACTTTACTACAAGCACCAGGAAGAGTTTAAACTAGGATGGGATGAAGGACCATAACAGTGAAAGCATATATACTCAGTATGGAAACAGTATTTAAGCTAACACACACTCCTTTTGCAGCAAACTGGAATATCCAAAAGAGCGCACCATGTACACTTAACAAAACCTTCTAATGAACATACAGTTTTAAGTATAGAGTGTACTGAATTGATATTGTAGTGACAGCAATCTGATAACATGAAGCAGGAAAATCTCACACAACATTCATAAAAACGGTTTAGTTGCCGCATTCTCCTTGATGTTGCTGGGATAAGCATTACACGAGTTCAGAAAATGGAGGAATGGATGAAAATAAATACATTCTAGCTGAAATATGTTTCCTGTCACATTGCATTGGATAAAGTAGGATATAAAATTGATGGATGGCTGAGATATTGTTTGGTTTATGTTATGTATAATTTTGACAACAGCATAAAGGAAAAAAACACACCCCTGAAAGCAAAACAAGTATACTTGTAAGTTTATATGTAGGTTTTATATTTAACATTTTGCCAACATTTAACTAAATTTACCTGTGCATAAATTGATTCACAAAAGCATACATGGATAAGAATGCAATCCAATGGAATGGAACCTTACTTTCCACCTGATGCTTCCAATCATCAATACACTTTACATAAATGGGGTAATGTCTAGTAAATCTCCCATTTTTCATAAGTGGCATGGCAGCTTAGTGTTTTATGCTACTGCCTCCCAACTCAAGTAAGCTGGGTTTGATATATTCAAACACCATTCTAGGAACTATGGTTTAATCCCACATAATAAAACATGCACATAAACTGTTTCTTGAAAATAAAACATGTTCTAGAATGCTAAATTATTTCATAGTACTTCCACAAAAAAAGTCAATTTGTTATAGACTTTCTGAGCAGTATTACAGCTTGTGCAGAGAAGTACTGCAACTTGCCCAAAAATACAAAAGTTTGTTAGATGTACTTTCTGGCAGCAATATCTAAGTAGAGCAATACCCGGTCAAGTCACCTCTAAAAGGCATTAATTCAAAGCTTAGCTCACATCAAGACAAAAACCACATTTTCTATGCATTCCATAATGAGCTGAAGAGGTAAGGGAGAGGGCTACTGCCATGCTGCAGGCATGTCATGTGCCAGCTTTGCCTGACAGAATGGATTAAGCCACACCACTGTCTCCCAAATGCAGGCAAGGTTAAAGCATCTGATATGTGGATATTCTCAAGTATTCTCAGCTGTTCCATTACATCAAATTAGTTCATCTAAGAAATCTGTCATACCTACTGTCACAAAGGCTACACCTGTGACATGACAGTGAGGGATACACTCCATGATGCTGACTTTAAAGCAAAACACCTGTCAGGCCCTCTAGTCATACCTCCTACATGACCTAAACATTCAGAACAATGTTAGACCAAACACAGAGCTTCTGTTGTCTCAACATTCCTGAACAATGTATGAAGGTATGCAGGTGCTGCTTTGGCCTTCCCTTTTTGCTGCTCTTAACTATGTAGTCTAACCTTATCAGAAGCTCATTAGCTACAAGTGCCACAAATTGTAAACAGTGGAGGCTGCGAGACACAGTCAGATAAGATCTAAAAGACTGAAATACAATTAAATGTAAATGTAAACAGTTTTTGTTCTTGTTTTTTTTTTTGTTTTCATACTGTTTTGTTTTCCCGTTATTCTCATTTTTTGTTAACATGTATGCAATAAAGGGTCACATTTCTTTTTTACATTAGTACAGGTGTACCCTGTGTGAAAATGGGGTCAAAGGGGCTATTTCTCTATTTGAGCAGGCCCAAGGATATTGGTATGATTGTTGACTCTTCTGGTTGTTGTTGGAAAAGCAATTTGCCATAATTATTTGGGATGAAATTATTTGAACCGTGCTTAAGTGATTATTCCTGGAATATTTTGCATCTTTGCTAATAAATGTATGTGCTAGTTTTGAATTCTTTTTCTTAGTACTGCACTGTTTTGTAGCTCTTTATGAGCTAGTCTGTGTAGGCAGGTACTCATGCCAACAGGGTAGGATAGAAGTAGGCCATTGTGGATTATTATTCACTAGATGTAAATGTGTATTTTCACAATAAAGACAAGGATAATCAACCAATCAGGGTAATACAATGACTACAATATCAGGTAGATGTCTGATAAACAATCAGGCCTACTCATTGCACTTAAAATGAAAGCTAGCAAAGATAAACAAAAACTGAATGTTGGAGACATTTCTTGAAACAGCACTTCAAAATTTTATAACATGTTAAATTATGTAAATATGTTGATGGATTTGCTTTACTAGACAGGGAACAAGCCATCAGGTTTATTTAATGTAAAGACAGATAAATTAGATTCTCATCAAATACTGAAGCAGGAAATAGTGACACTGCAAACACAATGACACATTAAGGAAGGTAATACATTACCCCCAATAGTAATAAATCAATCATTATTAATGGTTTGTTGTAAAATCAGAAATGAACAAACCCACAAAGAAAAAGACTAACATAATTAATTAGGATGTCAGTCTTGAATTGACATTCAACCATTCCAAACTGTCACTGGAGGGATTTTAATTAATTAGCTCAGGAACTAATCAATATCAAAACTAAACAAAGGAAGACTCCTTGTGTGTAGTATTCGTGCAGATTCAACCACAGCTGATATAAAATGCTGTGCTTAAGCAGAAGAATTGAATAAATAAATTAAATATGTAGCCTCATAACTTTTGTTAAGTGCAATTCCTCATCATAAAATGTTCCTCATTTATATCCAGGTTTCAGCTTTCTTCCACTTAAACATGTTACATTTTTTGTGAGAAATAATATAACTGAAGTTAAATCTTTGAGCTTGAACCTAAGCATTCAGCAATTTATTACAGGTAACTAATCAAACAGCAAACATTGGATAGTCTTTGTAGCCAAATAACCACTTTGACAGTCAAGATCTTACATCTTGAATATAAATGTAGTATATTAACACCATGTTCTGTACCATATAATTTTATAATGTTTGCACAAAATTATGTTGTTTTAATTTAATTCAATGTTATCACAGCTCCGTTTTGTGTTTAGGTTTAACATTGTGATCAAGTTGCATTGTGATAGGATGGTGACATACATGTGACATTATTGCCATTTCATTATATAACATTGTGATGTGCCTAGCTGTGTATTCAAGCTTTGAAAAAAAACTGTTCAACAATGCATTGAATATTTACATGAAAGTATAGTTAGGGAAATTATTGCTGGCAGTTAGGGATATTTTTTGTCATAATTCTAGACGTATATTTGTACAAAAATGGAAATGAGGCTAAAGCAGTTACCATACTGAAAAAAATGGTCAGACTGACTGTGTCATCAAAGACGTGGAAGAATTTCTGCATTGTACTGTTAATGATGTTCAATCTGACTGGAAGAATTTGCTACCATTGGCCAAATTATCAGGGAATGTTCTTGGACCACTGTTACAAGCGCAGTGCCTTTTGAATGGTTATATCGTTATAAGTCATCTTTGCTCCACTGTTAATCCACTGCTACCTCAGTCCCAAGTCTTTCTGAATAAGTCACCATATAAGAAACTGGAAATTGGTCAGGATGAACCTTCAGAAGATTAGAGTCTCTGCAAAACTTTACTCAGACCAGAGACACAGAATCATGTCAGAATTTCAGACTGTGGCAGAAGGTGTACTCTGCGATGCAAGGCTTTCATCTGAGGGTTCCAACAGTGAAACTAAGTTCAAGATACATCAATACACACACTATTAATAAACACATCCAACCAATTTCTTATGAGCAATCATTTTCAAAAACATGTTTTATGTGTCCTGGTTGAAGCCCAAACATTCTAGTAAATATTTGAGACTCTCTATCCTCTTTCTCTTTTTTCAGAGATACTGCTAAGGAGTAGAGCACATTTAAAATTCTATATCATGGTGCGTTAATGTTTATAATTTGTCTATTGTAAGGGGTATGGACCAGAGGATCACTCTTGGGTACAGGGAAACTTTATGAAGATGGTTCTGTCATAATTATTTTTATTTAAATGCATTTCATCATTTGTTCAACATTATTATATTTTACAGTGATACCCCACTGTATTGCGGTTCAGCTATCGCGCACTGCCTATATCACTGAAAAATTCAATAAGTACATCCTACCTGTAGTGTACTTTGCAGCCAATTCATAACAAAGCATACGGTTTTCAGCAGTCACTATGGTAGATAGAGAGTTTTGCGTTACAGTACCCAGATGATTTCTTACAAGGCCCATAATTGGCTGAAAGAGGAGACTCAACCAATCAGAGTGGGATTTTCATTCTCTTGGGCTCTGATTGGCTGTTACTAACGTGGTGTAATCTCGCAAGAACAGCGAGCATGGATCCCCGACGCATCTCAGTTCTCTGCGTATCTCGTACATTGCTTGTGGTCCGATTGTTGTGAGCAGACTTTTTGTGAACTTTTCTTTATGTTTTAAGCCCTATGATGGATCCCAAGCATCCTGCATCTTCTAAACCCGGGAAGCGAACCCAGGTCCCCAGTCTCCCAACTGCGAGGCAGCAGCGCTACCCACTGCGCCACCGTGCCGCCCATATTCCAGATAGTTTATTGAAAATTTTTGTGTAACAGAAACCACTCCACCCCTTGGGAGTTGCTATAATATTTGGGAAACCAATACATATGGTTTGAACTGCTATGTTGAAAGATAGCATACCAGAGCGATAACAACATAACAAAAAATTAATTGAACAACAACAACATACCATGTTTGCTTTGGGAGAAATGTAGGTGAGGTGTAAGCAATTGAGTAATTCCACTCTGTGTCAACTGCCACCATAAAAAACTTCACACTGGTTCCATTCCATCTGAACTAGTGTGGTGCTGAGGTGTCACCTGCTACATGGTTGCGCTCGGGTCCTAATCTGGGATCCTGAGTTGGTTTGTCATGTGGTGGGTGCAGCAATGCGCTGTATCAGTGCATGCTCCTAACCTCTCTCTAATATATGAAAATGGCATAATGGCAAGGAGTGTAAAGGTTTTTTGCATGATTGTTACTTGTGATGGACTAAAGCTCTGTCAAAAGATGGTTCCCACTTTTTACAACCTTATCTGGATAGGCAATATAGAAAATGCAAAGATGGGATGAAAATATTTACAACTTGAAAGATGGCCAATGACACAGCAAGTGCAGCTACCTGCACTGTGTCATGAATAGCTGTATGTCTTGTGATTTTCCTTTTTTTCTCTTTTCTTCACCACCTTTGATGAAGCTAGTTAGCTTCAAGCAAAATGCCTGTAGCTGTATGTTGAAAGTAAGGGACCTAATGTATGAACCATTAAACTACAACAAAATAAAAATTACATCAGAAACAGAAAATAACTCAAATTGTGTTAGTTTGTGGTATTTTGTTTGTTGCTCAGTGTTTTTTTAAATTGTATTCCTATTTTCATATGGAGACGCTACTCAAGTAGGAGGCATTACTGAGGCTTTGCCAAAACTGATTCATAAGAATTCTACAAATATTTAGAACTCTTAAATACAATATTAAAATAATTTTATGCCAGTTCAGTATTACAAAATAACACTTCAAACACTGCCAACAATGAAATGAATGAAAATAACATTCATAGTTAAGAATTAGTAAAATACAATATTTAAACAGACAGCTGGTGCTTTTAATTGAAAACTGTTTGTATAATATTATAAAGACTCTTCATGACTTTTATAATGTAACAATTCTAACTTACTGTATTTAAGTTTAGACTAACTTGAATGAAGTGCATCAGACATGTTAATGACAAAGTTATACAATGCTATCCTTCTGCCCAGCTTGAACTCTATAAGTGATATTAATATCACTATTATCATCGTGGTTATTATTTTAATTATCCGTTGTTTAATATAGGTTAGCATGATGGCACAGCCATTGCCTTTGCCTATGCTTAGAGCTCTAGCCACTTGGGCGTGAATCCCAGCCTAGTTACTACCCCTGTTTGGGCTTTGCATGTTCTTGCTGTATTCCAGTAGGTTTTTGTTGAGGTACTTTTAGTTTTGCCCCACATGCTAAAGAAGTACATATTTAGTTGATGAGGGTCTCTGAATTATGTGAGCACTACTGTGTGAGTGAGTGTGCTGCATGATTGATTGGCAAATTCTTGATTTACAGTTAATGATTTTGGTATAAAGTTGGGGACCTTGCAAACTTAGTATTTTATGGACTGTAGTATTTTCAAGTTCACTGCTTTCTGGAAATTAAAGGTGAGCTTTACAATTATTAGGATTCAAGACATATGGGGTGCTTTGTTCTCCTTACTGCAAGGCAGTAATGCTGCCACTGCACCACCGTGCTGCCCATAATGAAATAAAAATCGAATGCATCTAATGTTTCCCCCACATATTTTTTTTTATTTGCTAAAAAGTCTGATGTCCCTACTGTTCATTCACATAATTGACATTAGCCTATTTAAAGTCTAATATACTGTTGACATGAACATGGTACATCATAGATAGATGGATATTATTTTAACAGAAGCTCTTTAAATGAATAAATACATAAATAGGTAGGTAAGTAAGAAAGCAAGTAAATAACTAAATAAATACGAGGCGAGACACAAAAATAACCGGATTGGTAAAAAAAATATATTTATAGATGAATTACAGCATTCTAAACATTGTCACCTTCTATATACTCCCCCTCCGATCTCCATACGTATCCATTGATTGAAACAGTGCTGGAAGTCTTGATTCTTCAACAGGCTTTCTGTTTTTGTCTTCAGTTCATCCATTGAAGAAAAATGTGTTCCCTTCTGGTCAGATTTGATTTTCGGGAACAAGGAAAAATCACAAGGAGCTAAATCGGGCAAATAGGGAAGATGATCGAGGACAGGAATGTTTTTGTCAGTCAAAAACTGCTTTACAGAAAAAGAGAAAATTCACAAGAAAACTGATGTTGATTCTCTTTTCGATACTTTTACCCGACATTATCGCGGCAACTCGTGTAGCGATTGTTGTGCAAATACTGACTGGGCTATTCACAGGATATATTTAACCGGTCGGCAGTTTGAGAGGGTGCGATATAGTTTTATGATTCACGTCAGGCTGACCTCCAGACGGTTTTCCAGGAAAGCCCAAAGCCCAGTCGAGTTATTTTTGTGTCTCACCTCGTATACACACACACACTTTGGTCTGAACACACACCAGAATGACTACAAAGCAAGAAAATTCAAAAGGAAGAAAAGATCTGACTTGGCTGTCACTGTCACAGTAAGGCATTATGCAGACATATTGCTGTTATTATGAAGGAGCCCCAGTAGTGTTTCTTGACACATTACTGCCGAAAAATTCATTGGCTGAAAGTCCTCAGTGTTAGTGTGTCAGAGATGACAAAGTACAGCACTGTTCACCATGGCAGTCAGTTTTGTTTTAATTAACTCCTTCACTACTACCTTCAGGGGGTCCAGATTGTGTCCTATAACTGAGCTTGCCCTTCAAATTAGCTTGTTGACAGATGGTCCATTATTCAGAGCACCACAGGCTCATCCACTTTCATATTTCTAAGCTTACCCCTTAACAAGATGGCTGGATGGTATTTATGGCACTAGAGAAATCAAAAAATATAATCCCCACAGTGCTTCCAGCTTTGTCTAGGTGAGAATAAGCCTTGTGGAGCAGATAACTGCAACCTCCACTCTAATCTTGGTGTGATAATGAAACTGCAGTGGTTCCAGGTGGTCTGCCACAAGAGAACTCATATAGTCCAGGACCAGTCTCTCTCAAAGTCCTTCATGATGTGAGACATTAAGTGTCTCTGGCCTGTAGTCATTAGGTGAAGAGGAACCTGCCTTCTTTGGAACAGGAACAATGCACAATGTTTTTTCACAGCAGTGGCACTTTCTGAAGCCTTGAATACAGACTGACCAGGTGTGAGAGGACACCATGAACTCAAGGAAGGACTCATACTGGTCCTGCAGGTTTTCCTGTATGCAACTTCCTCAGTTGTCTCCTTACTTGTTCTTCAGTTATGGAGAATCCAGACAGATGGTGGACTTGTCCCAGGCCATTCCATTTGACGTGATGGGAGTTGTTGATGTAGTAGGGATGGTGTGGGAAGACTTCTCACTGGAAGAAGGTATATAGTATATAGTACTTTTAAAAAGTTACATCAAAAGTCAGCAGCATTATTTGCTATTTCATGGATCAGCAAGGGTCACTAAATATCATAAGATGCCTTCAAAAATAAAAATAGATACATAAAAGTATCACTACATATCAAACTTTAAAGTGATGTACTGCTTGAATTTGAACAAAGTATGTCTCAGAAGGAGGTCAGAGATACAGTACAGAGATATTGCAGCCAAATGGTTTCAGTTTATACATAAAGAAACATAATAGTAGATGCAAAAGGTCATTCACAAAGATAATACACCATCACCTGGCATCTTGCCTGTATGAAAAAATTATGTAAATGCTAATACATTCTAAAAATTATTTTATACATTTACTATTTTTAATAATTGTCCACAACATGATCATAATTATTCTTTTGCCTTTGATCTTTTTAAATATTTAATTAGGATGGACAAACAACTGTTTTGTCTAACTTTTCTTTACAGTATACGTCAATCAAAACATTTTCTTAAAAATAAAAATCACAAAACATCTCTGAATTAAAAAACAGTTCACTGCAAGATATTCTTTAAAACTCCAAACAGATATCTCATTGTGGATAGTCAGCCGGCCACGGTATGTGCATCCAGCTGTATGCAGACATGCAGAAGGAAATTAAACGGTGCATTTATTGTAAATTAGACTGAGTTTTGGTTCTTTAGCAGAAATAAATTGGTAAGTGTTCAGAATTACTTTTTAGTTTATTTTTAAGAAACTTACTTTTCTGAGACAACTTTTTATCAGATTTGTGCAGTCCTTCAGACCTCATTGCGTTATACCATATGTGGTTTTATATTCATCAATTGATCCAGTTTCTCAGCCTGGTCAATTCTTGTAAATCCTAAAGAGTATTGGGAATACAGTGATTTTAATAGGTGCTGCTTTTAGTGGTAGCAGAATTATTGGCTGTGAAAAAATGATCATTGAAGCCATTCACAATAGCATTAATGTCGATTCTTAATCAGTGTTCCATGAGCTTAACAATTTCTCCCAAAGCACCAAGGGAGAGCTTTTAGAGGCTTTAAAAGTTACTCATTTGAAGTAATACACTTTGCTTGTTTTTCATAGCAGATATGCACTTTTTAACCTTTCTGTAATATGCTGACTTTAAAGCAATTATATTTTGCTTCTCTCCTATATTGACAGAGCAAATTACTGCTACTTGACATAATTGTTTAGGACAATTGAAGCTCTAGAACTTCTTCTACAATATTTCACCTTTCATTTATTTTGCAACACACAGTATGTCTGTTGCAAAGCAAGAATAATGCCCAAAAAAATGCTATAATGTTTATCTTTAATTGTAAATGTCACACTGTGCATACATTTATAAGCTAAGGTTTACTTAACCCTGACCATGTGTATGAAAATATCTACAAAAAATGATTGATTTACACAGCTTTTTCAAAATACTAGTTTATCTTTCATTATTAATTCTGTCATACCAGCCTCCCTGGCACTTGTACTAGTGAGATGCCAGGGAGGCTGGTATGACAGAATTAATAATGAAAGATAAACTAGTATTTTGAAAAACCTGTGTAAATCAATCATTTTTTGTAGATATTTTCATACACATGGTCAGGGTGGCTAACACTCATCGGGCTTTGTGTCTCCACAAATTTATATGCCTTTTTAAATAATAATGTGGTATTACAATACATATGCCAATGAGCTGGGCTGTTTTAATAAACACTGAATCTGAAACAACATTTTAAAGAAAGCTATGAGAGTGTCTGCTTTTCTATATACTAAAGTGATCAGATTATTATATACACAATCATTTAACTCAGACATTTTAATTAATCCTTGCTAATTTCAAGATCTATAAACCTTTTCCATTGTCCACTCTGACTATACCTATCAAAATTGGATACCATCATGAAAATTCCCTCCATCCCCTAAAGGAGGCGCTCTCTTGGAGCACTTTTAATCACAGGGTCATTCCACCATGGTGTGCTAAGAAGCACCTCTGTGGGTCCTTTCTGCCCACTGCTATAAGGCAACCAATGTAGTTGTTAAATTTATTTTTTTATGGAATGATTGCTTGATTATTTGTTCCGTGAATGTGTATCCTTGTTTTTTGTGTTTCTGCTGTTGTAGGCATTTGAATTTCCTCATGGGATTAATAAAGTTTATCTAATCTAATATTTGGCAGCACACTGAGTTTTGAAAATCACATCTTGGCAGTAGTGACTTTCTACCATCAACAAAACACTGCAAGATCATTCTTCTAATCCTGTCATATAGAAATTCTCTCTTGTCTTCTTAAACTGTAGATTAGATTGCTGACAACTTATGTTTGAATAATATTCCTACTACAAGTAGAAATACGTATATACTCCAAGAGTTCCGATGGACCAAAAACAATGAACAAGGCATCTTTCAATTGACATGACTGTACTTGTTTAATGCACAATGTTATAGTATTTCCAAAACTCTGATATAAACGAATGAAGCTATTAATTTAAACACCCAAACTGACTGTCATTACTTCTTACTTGTATCCATGAAACTCCATCAGTTGTCACATTCAAAGCATGCTTAAAGCTCACCTTTTCTCTCAGGCATTTTAATTGACCAATAGCTATGTACAGTATATTTTATAATCAACATAGTAGAAACAGTAGGAATATCCATCCATCCATCCATCCATTTTCCAACCTGCTGAATCTGAACACAGGGTCACGGGGGTCTGCTGAAGCCAATCCCAGCCAACACAGGGCACAAGGCAGGAACCAATTCCGGGCAGGTTGCCAACCCACCGCAGACAGTAGGAATAAAAATACATAAATATTTTCAGAGATCTAAGATAACAGTTTAAATCCTTTTAAAGGTTTAGGAGGTTTGCCTGTTTTTTGACTTATGACTTATGGTTAACGATTTTGTTTGGGGGGTTTGGGTTTTGGGAGACCCCGGCATTTGACTCTTTCTCAATTTTTTTCATAAAGATTGTTGACTTGTTTTTCCTGGTCATTAACCTTCTTTTTTTTGCAATTTAATCCAAGTAAGAGCACATGCACAATAATGTTCTTCATGCATTCTGTTTATATATTTTTTACATTTACGTGCCATAAGAAAAACAAAAGTTATGAAATGTATCTTTGAAATACAGTTGATACTTCACAACCACAATCCATACCACTGATTCTGAAGCCTCAATAGGTTTGCATATGTGTTGATGAAATATATCTTACTAGGAATATAATAGCATTCACCGCTTTCTCTTGCTGTTGTGGGATTGCTCCCTATATCTATGCACACTTCTAAATGCTAAAAACAGCTCTGATCATGTTGCCTTATAAGTTGTTTTTACTGCATTCATCACCCGTCCACTTTGTCTACTACAAACACATCTGAATCAATTCACACAGCTTTTCCCTTTATAACTGGTGAGCTTTGCAAAGCTCAATGAAAACTGGCATTTCATGACAGGTCTTTAGACATCCAACTAGCATCTCCTACATGCACCCATTCTGCACTTCATTTTATCAAAACTGTATAGGTCATCAATTTGTCATGACTTACTGCTTGCAATATAATAGTACTTGTTTTGCTTTTGGGCTGTAAGGCAAAGAGAGGTTTAAAGAGTTGAATGATTGCAAACCAGTTTATATTGCGGTCATTAGTCAATTCTTTCTTTCTTTCTTTCTTTCTTTCTTTCTTTCTTTCTTTCTTTCTTTCTTTCTTTCTTTCTTTCTTTCTTTCTTTCTTTTGTTATCTTATACCTGACCAGCAGCATGGTGCAGTCTTCTCCTTTTGGAATTCACAAAGAACAGATACTGAACATGCACAAGGCAATAGATAAAAAGTTTTCCAAAGAATATTGTAATATATTACTTATTAAAAAAGACGAGGGGTTAAACCCTGACTGTTTTGATGGGATGCAATCCTGATGCCACTGAACCATTAGGTTTGATTATGCATTCTAGGCACTTCTTTTGAGTTTCACTACTTGTGTTATTTTGCATCTTTTCCACAAAATAGGCTGTTTAAATAATGCTTTATTTTTAATTAAATATTTCCAATAATAAGTCATCTTCTGTTTTATTGAACTGGCAAAAAAAAGCTGATTTTTTTTAATTAAAGAGATATGAAAAGGTGTGTTCTTATCAAACTAGTTATTGCAGGATTTTTCCATAATGCATAACAAATTAAAGTGGCTAAGAATGGAAAGGTTGAAATATCATCCATCCTTCACCAAACTTCCTACTCATAAAAAATAATTTTTTTGCTCTGCCTGGTAACTTACAACTATTAAGTTAAATAAAACTATAGAAAATTATCACTACTGACAGATGTAAATGTAGCTGTCCTTGCACCACATTTTGAACTGAAGGGAAGAGTTCAACCTGACATATGTTTCTGTTATTTATACATAATTGGGGGTTGCGCGATATTATAAAAAGTCAGTGTTTAAACTAGTCACTCATAGCAAAACAAAACAGCTGATTCATCTTTTCCTATGAAAAACCGTGCATACTTGTCAATTTCAAGTCAAGTCAAAAAATGTCCATTATTTATGTAGTATGAGACACGGGTCCGAACACCACCAGACAGACACCAACACTTTATAAAACACACGTTTATTAAAGCTAATAAGTCTCACACAACACACAGTGCTCCCAGCACCAATCACCCTCCTCACGGGCCTTTCTCTTTCTGTCTGTGGGCCGCCTTTCCTTTCCACATGGGAGCTTCGTCCTGCCCACTCCCATCTCTAGCTCCCTGATTGGAGGGAAGCGGCCCCTTTTATTTCCAGCCGGATGTGCTCCAGGTGCCTGAGGATGCTCTTTCTGGTGTGGTGGAAGTGCTGCCCTTGCACCCGGAAGCACTCCGGGCATCCTTGGAAGGTCCTTCCTCTACCTTCCCAGGTGTGGCAGAAGTGCAGGTTTCCCAGGCACCACAACGCTTGGGGCGTCCCCTGGCAGTGGCCACGGGCCCCTATAGGTTTGAGCCTCCTGGTTTGGTCCCCCGTGGTCCCCTCCTTATCCAGGGCGGTTGCCCCCTCGTGGCCCGGGGGACGTACGCACTGCCTCCCATTCCTTCCAGGCATCTCAGCTGGGTCTGGCCCCCAGCCTCCTGCAACAGTAGGTAGGTGTTTTTATTATTTTTGTTACTTTGTTCATTTACAACCTGTGCTACCCATCTAAGATGGGTTGAAATCTAAATAATCAATTTAGACCTCAGATTTAACATTTGCTGTGCACCATGTAACAAATATGTCCCAGTTACAGTATATGCAGTTTGATATAGGACTTTTAAAAGCAGTGTTAATGTTTGTGATGTGTCATCTATTGGAATGACAGAGACATAGCAACCGAACAGACACTTATACTTTTATTAAGGTGCATCAAATGTATTACAGTAATGTTTTTTGGTGAGGTAGAGGGTTGTGGTGTATAGAAGCCTTCCTCAATGGCATAATGTAGAAAGCAGTTACTAAGACTGAATGAGATAACTAGAAGATCTCGGGTCATGTGCACCTACCCACTCATACTGGAGGGCTACTAATAGCAACAGTGATGATGGCACCATGCTAACCAGGATTATGCCATTAATCCAGGAGACTTCAGATTTTCATTCACTCTTTCAACAAACTGCTAATTCACACTTTTGACTGAACCTTTTTGGTTAACTTGATTGTCTGTTTTTTTTTTTGCCATGTCAGGATACAAAAATGTTTATTTTTTCCATTTCAAGAAAATATTGTGAAAAATGCTGACCACATAGCTGCATTCAGTTTTTGTGTATTGGGTAGGTTTCCCCTATTATGTCTGCCCCAACAATGTGCACAGAGCAACTTATTCACAAATATCTGTTATATGCACATCATCATACACATACACATAATCATTTTGCACATCTAATATGCATTATCATATTTACACTGTCACACACACGTACTTAGGGGACAGTCAAAAGGCTGGAGGACTAGAACGAGGCACTAATTCTTTTCTCTCCTTCATTCTACAGAAAAACAACCGAATAAAGCATTCCTACCGGTCATAACATTCCATCCATGCAAAAGACTCCTCTTCCGGCTCCGAGGAGTTACCACACTTCCGGACTCCCTCCTGATGACTTCAGTTCTGTACCTCCACTTCTGACGTCATCTCTGGCCACTACTATCAATGTCAGCTGCACTATTATCCTCACTTCCTCCCTGCTAATTGGACTTCCTTTACTGGCTCCATAAAAGCGGCAAAAACGCACTTTTGTTGAATGTCTTTGATTTGTTTGACCCTATTTCTGAACTGGACCCTACAACCAGTACACAGGGAGGTTCCCCAGCACTTAAGCTGTGTCTCTGTGCTCTTATTTTATCACATATGTTAGAAAGTTACTAATTTTTCAAAGTACAATAATTCCAATTTTATTTTAAAGTGAAACAAGTGAAAATATCATTCTCCAGCACTCTGACAAAACTAAATACAATTCTGTATGCTGACATAATACACATCATGGCTTTGTGTTCAATGTTTGGACCAGTCTACCCATAGTATTTTGCAATATCATAAGTAAAAAAATTTTTGTAAAGGTACTTTTGAATAAGCAGCTGTACTATGAAACCTACAAAACAAGAGGCATGAATTTTTAAAAAGATTTGATTTTGATTATGGAATGAGAAACCAACATATGTGCTGTACCTGACCTCAGTGTTTGTTCATATTATAACTTATAGTGATCACTTTGAATCCAGTAATGAAATAAAGCCATTGCGAAACCTGAATAAAGAAAAAAATCTGGAATTAAACAAAGGAATTCCATTCCCAAAGGTCCATTCCCAGTGTTCTTCCAGCCGAACTCTACTAGTGTCTGCTGTCTACTGCCTCACAGCTCCACGTCTGTTCACTGTCTATACAAACTGTTGTTTTTACGTAAAGTGAGCGTGTCCAAATTCTCCCTGTTTGACAGTGTCTGCCCTACAATAAAAATGATGCTGGAAAAGGCTTAAGCTATCTGCAACCTTGAAGTTGAAAAACTGGTTTCAGATAAAAGGATAGTCTGTTTTACTAGACTTTTAAACATACATTAAGTATCAAGTAATAATGTTTAATTCATCATATTTAACTATAATTAACATAATATACTTATACAACAGGACAGATAAATATTTGGGGATATTTTGCAAAATGATATACAAAAATCGAGGGAAAGACAGACATCAAAATGCAGAAGTGGCATAGGATTCTCTCACATTCTCCCTCCTCTGTTACACATCATGGTTTTTCACTTGCTTGGATGCTGTTATCTTGCCAAAACGGCCTCTTTCTGCATTGGTGTATCAGTGTCTTTTTAACACTCACCACTATCAGGCCCCTTACTGTTAGTTTTACCACTTATTAGAGGCTTAGCCTTGCCCTCTGATAATACTGCTAATTGAACATTTATGTTAGATTTAAAATTGCAGGGAGGTACCTGGTGGAGATTCTGTACAGTCAAAGTGCAGGTAGGAGGTATCGAGTTATCAAAGTCATCTATTCACGTCAGAACACAGAATAGGAGGAAAGAGAGTGGCTGGAAGCATAAGTCCACTGGATAAGGTGAGGGGAGGGCTAGATGCCTGAGATCAGGAGCTAAAGCCCCGGAAGCCCACCTAATGATGCCACAGCCTATTCTTACTACTTTCTAGTCAAATCCAGATATCTTTAATAAGATTTGTTTCATCATCCAATTAAACAAGGCATGCATTCAAAGTTTGTTTTAGATAAATGTTACTGCTTCTTCTTTACGGTTCTGCCTATCCTTCCTAAAAGACTATACTCATTTATTTTATACTTATTCCTATTATTAAGCCAGGTTTCTCTTAAATTGTAGCTGTGATATCATAATTGTGTGTGGCTATGAATTTCCCATTGGGATTAATAAAGTATCTATCTATCTATCTATCTATCTATCTATCTATCTATCTATCTATCTATCTATCTATCTATCTATCTATCTATCTATCTATCTATCTATCTATCTATCTATCTATCTCTCTATCTATCTACTTGTAACTTCAGCTCACATGTTTTTTTCCTGATGCTCCTACTAGTCATGCAATTCTATAGCACTACTTTGTTATTTAGGCTTTTTGAACTAGAAATTTCCAAATTATGTTGAACATTTGTATTAATACTAATATCATTCCCTTTTTGCAAATGTATAAACCTGGCCTCTCCTAAAATCCATGCCCCCAAATGCCCCTAAATCATCTCTCAATCCAGTCAGCTATGGATTTGCATTTCATAAACACCTCATTGGTGCAGGAAGCATGAAAATGTTTGTGCAGTACACACATTAAAATTTGTTTGGAATAGTTAGATGTTGACTATACTGATGATGTGAAAATTGCAAAAATTTTTTTTCAATAGCAAATAAAGGTTTCCTGTCCATCACTTCATCGGGTGTATTCCAGTTTTAGAGTATTTTGACTCAGATCCTATCCTACTCACATCACCTGAGAAATTAGTTAGAGAGACTAATTAATTCTATAATAATTAACTTTTCAAAATAATGGGTTATTTATTTATTTTAGAAGAACTTATTTCAGGATTGTTTTTCCAGTCAACTACGCCCCACAACGCTTAACATGCAATATATCATGTTCTCATGATTGCTCATTTCAAGGTTAACCAGGTTCCTTTACTTGTTTATTAGCACACAATGCATCTCTGTTGCAGTTTAAATCCGAAACTTTGTAGATTCTAGTCCAACCCCATATGCACAAGGTAAAACATCATTTAATAAACTGTCCTTTTTTACATAACTAAATTTCTGAAACAGTACATCTGTTTGCACTTAGCAGGCTGGATAACTTCAAATGTTCTTTTGGAAAAAAAAAAACATGACATTGCTGAAATTAGTTAAATATCTTTTCATCCCTTTCTTAAATTAACTTTGAATCCCTGTTTGACATTCCATCATAGCTGAACTTACAATAATGTTAATGTTGAATTTTATGAGATAATTATGCTCATCTAATGAAAAAAGAGGCTGCTGAACACTGCCGAAAATATTTTTGCTTAAACATACTTATTTATATTTTGAATGAAGAAACATACAACTAGAGGTGACATTAGTTCAGGCAAAAGTAAACTGGTTGAATGGGAAATGAAAAGTTCACACTTTTTTTTTAAACTCATTACTTTTTTATCAAGCGTATCACTATTACATTAGCTACTGATGCTTGGTGCTGTCCTTGAGATAATTGGGTTCTAAAACTTCACCCAGAAGCCTGGCATGATTCCCAGAACAGCTTCCTTCTCAGCTCCTGAAGTCTCTATTATACCTGCATTTTTAAAAGCCAAGGAGTTAAACCAACAACGTTTGTTATGTGTGTGTAACAGCCAGCAACCTTATGATGATTTTGCTGTGCCCAAAACTGACAAGTTTCTACAAACCTTTATGCAACATTATGACATCTTTGTTCATTTTGAATATGTTTTCAAATAGTATCAAAAGCAAGACTTAAAAGCAGTTTTCTGGAAACTTATAATAAAAACAATAGAAGATCAGACAAGAAAATAATAATATATACCTCAGTTCATATTACTACAATATTTTTACCATGTAACAGAAATCCAATTGAAACATTTCAGACTTTTGTCCCTGCGTTTGTAAATATTTTACTGTTTGTTACAATTCTGAATGTTTGATTGCCCTCTACAAAAAGAAGAATTTTATTAATTTTTCTACAAAATCATTTTAAAGTAATTTAAGATGTTTTAACATTATTTTCAGTTTATTGCATTGATGTTTTAAATATATTTTTGCTCTAAATTAATAACAAAAAATTTGTAACTAGGAGAGGGGGCAGCAAGCACTACTGCTTCATTGCTCCAAATAGATAATCAAAGGCTGTGTGCAATTCTCCATGTCTATCTAAACAGGATTTGTGCCTGCGCTCATGTTTCAGCCCATATTCTTTCTTAAACTTTCTAGCTTGGATGTGTGCATAAAAATCATATGTGTTAGATGGACATTTGGCTTCAGAAAATGGACATATGTATGGATGGTGAGGTAGGAGTGAATAAAATAGTTACATTTACAAATTAAATGACTGTGAAAATTATTTGGAATTATAAAATCTACACTACTTTATACAAACTATTTAGAAGTAATGTATCCATTTATTCATTTTTCATACTTGTTTATTCCATACAAACTGGGATATCAAAGGTTATCAAGGTTCCAGCAGCATCTGGCAAAAGGCAAAAACTAAATCCTGAACATAACACCTGTCCATACCAAGACTAGAACAAGCATATTTGTCAAAACCAGTGCATTTAATGTTACAAAAACTGCAATCAGGTTTTGCAACCAATGCTATAATATGAAGTGGTAGCTCTGTGGCTAATGATATGCACTGGCGTCTGGGCCCATAACCTGAAAATGGCTCCAGGGGTGCCAAATAATGGCTGACTCTATGCTCTGACCCCCCCCCCCCCAAAGGTCATGCAAAAAGACAATTTCCCCTAGGGGATTAGCAAAGTATATCTAATGAAAATCAAATCAAAATATCAATTCCATCAAATGTTTTTCAATCCTGCAGACCAGAATGCATCTTTTACCTTTCTGTGTATTCATGTTGGCACAATAATACTGTATTTTAACTCTCAGCATCATCAGAAACTCGACTCCAATCCATTGAGTTATTGTCAGGAATCCAAATTCTCCTTACAAGCGTTGCCAGCTTCTTCATAAATAAAGTGGACTCTACCTGCTAGAGTCAATAGAGGAACATGCAGCATTCTTATAATTCTCTCTAATGTACATGAAACACAGCACATGCACATTTCTCTGTTAATAATGAATACACTATGTTTTATTTAAAGCTGGTAATTTAAGCACTACATTTTTTTTCTTTCCTTGTCTACTTTATGCTCTTCAAACAAAAAATTCATAAGAAAAATTCTATATTACACTATTAAATATTGAGAAGAGTAAACATTAGCAAAAACCCAACTATTCTATGAATAAAGAAACAAAGGCATTTCGTGCAGTGACATTCACAGAACATTTGGTGAGCAAAGGAAGCCTCTCAAACTGATCATCTGTAACAAATATCACCATTCGTTTTGCGCATTAGACTTTCAACAAGAAAAGTAAAATAATTATAATCCAGAATGCTGAAGTACAATGTAAAATTATTTTATATACTGCATATTGTATGCATTAAGATATTTCCATACCAGAACAAAAATAATAATATCCTTTTGGTGTTTGGTTTTATATCAAAATCTTCCATTCTCTGGTAGATTACAGTGACTACAATGATATATTTCTCTATAGAGAGAATTAGAAAATGAGAGAGTTTCTCTTGAGAGTTGTATGCATAGATTTACGAGTCTGAGCTAGGAAGGTCTTTGTTTAGCAGTTGCTTTAGTTTTACAAAATTTTGATTAGTTGCAGTTAACTTGAGTTCATAGGCAGGTAATGCATTGTACTGTGAGAAACACCCATTTTATAAATCTTTTCACTTTTTGAAAGTGGTGAGTGACTGATAACCATTATCTTTTTCATTCAAAACTGATTGATTAGGTTTCAACAGGAGAAAAGTGCACTAAGGTCAGTGAAGGGAAAGGAGTAAGGGCTTGAGCCACTGTTGCCATCTCATTGTGCACATCCCTCATTTCATCCATCCTCTCATTTATCCATTTATAATGAAATCCTCTTAATCCAACTGTGGAATACTGTCCTTCATATTACAAAAAAGACAAAGTAGTGCTTGAGAAAGTGCAGAGAAGTATTACTAGGCAGATTCCTGGACTGTGAGTTATGAGCTATGAGGAAGGAGCTATGAAGAGGCTCAACCCATTACATTTAAACAAATGGAGGTTATAAGGTGACATGAAAGAAGTGTTTAAAATTACAAAGGGAATTAATATGGTGGATTTTAGCTATTACTTTAAAATTAGTTCTTCAACAAGAACACAATGACACAGATGAAAACTTCTTATTCACATAAATAATAGAAAGTATTTCTTCACACAAAGAACAGGCACATGGAATAAATTGCCAAGTAATGCGGTAGATGTTAATAATTTAGGGATCTTCTTCAGTGTTAATTTGGAGAACAGAAGAGAACTCATGATCTTTGTTGATCAGAATGTCCAGTTCTTGTCATATTTCTTCTAATGTTTCAATATTTTGGGCCATGGAGGTTTAGTTTATTTCAACAGTATTCAAGTGCAGACCTGGAACCAATCTATTGGAACATGTATCCAAACTAATTCATATGTGAGCAATTTAGGGCCAACAGTGAATTAACCTGTATATTTCTAGGAAGAAAACTCAACTAGAAAAAAGCCCACAGGAACACTAGAAGAATGTGCAAACTTCACACAATATCCAGACCAGGATTCCCACCCAGGAGTTTGGAAATGTTAAGCAGCAGAGCTAACCACTCAACCTTCTTTCCTCAAAGTAATCAAAAAGTGCCATTTCAAAAATGGGAACTTCAGGAAACTTTACAGAAAACATAGCAAAACTATTTAAGAAGACAATTTATTACAATTTATTTATTCTTGAAGGAATGTGGTTAGGTAAGTTGGTTAGCCTCTTGGGTTTTACCACAAATAAGAGTGCAAGTCCAAAAATCCTTCTTAGTCCAATTTTTCCTGGACCACTTCTGGTCTACCACAGTACAAATTTTATACCCATTAAAGAATGCACTGTAGATCCTGGCCCTCTTCAAGTTTCTCACTTTATACAGCCAATGATGTCACAGGTGTCTGGTCACACTTACAGGTAATCTAACTTTGTCACCATTAAAATATTCGACTACACCACCCAGTTTTATTAAGAGACTGGGAACTCCTGAAATTTACCAATAATAGCACACAGGTTTCTTCAAATTGGGCGGTGAGTAAACACACAATGAAAGACACAACAGTAATTTCAGAAAAAAGTAACAGTAAGTTCTATTACACAAGACAATATAAGGTACATTAAAAAGATAAACGAACCTAACAAAACCTAAACATATCAGGAATTAATTTCCTGTTTTTTAAGAGACAAATACACAGTCCACACTCTAAAAGTCCGTTAAAAACAAGAATTGGAGGATACAACCTTTAGTGGTGCAGAGGCCAGTTGGTGCACTGTATTGTTCAACTGTCCACGGATGCACTCTGTTCACTGGACACTCGTTCCCCTACAGAAGTTGTGTCAAATTGTTGAATCCCTGTCAGCGTCTCTTCGTTATTCCTTTTTCTTCCACTCTGTGCTCCTTGTGTTGCTGGGACCTAGGCACGCCTCATTTCTCGTCTGTCAGCTTCGCTTGGTCCTTTCATGCGGATTCCCTCTCTCGCTGAACCCACATCCGGCATCTCTTTGTGGAGCTGTCTCTTCCTCCCTGGAAGTGTTGCCGTCCTTGTGCCTCACGTCGTGCCAGCCAGGTACCCTTGTCTGCCTGCAAGCCCCTGTGCTCTGTCCGAGTGTCTTGGCAGCATTTTCTGTGGACTGTCCTCTCTGCCTTCTGCTGCCCAGGAGTTTTAAATCTTTTCCAGTCCCTGCTGTTGTCAGTCCTGGACAATCAGTTTAATCAATTGCACATCTAAATTTCCTGGGTTTAACAATTAATGAAAACACAAGTTAACAAAATGTATTGTTACCAACCATTAATGAGCACAGATCTGCTGATTAGAAACCAATATTGTCAAACATGTTAATTTCAGGTAAATACAGACATCCTCCAAGACCAGACTTCAAAGCGGTGACTCCTTTGCAAGACAGCAAATACCTACACAGACAACCCTGACACAATCAGTAACTGGATCATCCAGGAAATCGAAAAACAAGGTCCCCTTCTGACAAATGGAGAAAACATTACTAGAAGATGATGTTCTCTCCACTCTTTCCTATGACCTCCAGGAGCACATACTGGTGTGGGGGGATTCCTTGACCTTTCTGGACATGTCTTCCTTTTGCAGACATTCAGTTACACCTGACAAGAAAAGTGAACAAGCGCTGAGTTACTCAGAGTCCCTTTATCTTAGAATAGGGTTTTCCCTGTGGACATCAAAGAGAGGTTGAGCAATCCATAAAGCAATATAACAGAATATTTTTGGAAAGCAGTGTAAAAATGTTAAGTACTTAAACCTGTGCATAGGCGTTACTTATACAGGCAATACTAATGCTAGGTTTAGTTTGGCTGGTTAGATTGATTGTATGAGGTGGTGTAGCAATCTTTATGTAACTGTTTGTAGCAAGACCTATGATCCATACGATAAAATAGAAGCGATGTACTTGAACTGGCTTAGCTGCTCTGATGCACCCAAATAATAAAAGCAAGTCGTTCATTTGCAGCAATTCTAGAGCTAATTCACTAAGCCAGGAAGAAAGGTGCGCAATGAATAAAGGTGTATGCAGAATTCATTATACACACTTCAGTGGCTCTTTTTATAAAGAACAGAAGATCCAATAATCAGTATTACGGAAGTAATATAGAATCAGCAAACTGATGCATGACATGAATGAGCATTTGAAAATTGTCAACCACTAGTAAAGAATGCTTACATTTTTATAATGTTTCATTCCACAGTACAATTTCAGAAAAAAATCAATTATTCATGCTTTATACTGCTTTTTTATTTTATTTTACTGCATTCTTTTCTCCTGTTACTTTGGCTTCATCCTACATCGCAGAAATGTGAATGCTGGGTTAACTGGTGACTCTAAATTTAAGTAAAAGTGAGCAGTATAAGTGAATGCTGATGTGAGTGTGAGTTTGGGCATCCTATTCTAGGATGGTTGCTACATTGTTCCTGATGCTACTAGCATTGGCTGTCTGCAATCTTGTAAAGGGAAAAGAGCTTTCAAAAAATAAAATGTAAAATGGACGTCTGCTTTCATTTCAGGTATTCAACAATATTAATTCAAAGATAAAGTTATTTATTTTATTGATTTTATGCTAGCACAACACCAGGCTATATTTACTGGCTCTTCTCAGTATTTCTAACTGATTTACAGTAATCCCTCGCTACTTCGCGGTTCACTTTTCGCGGATTCACGACTTCGCGGGTTTTTAAATACAAGTGATTGCCCGCCTATCGCGGAAGTTATGTTCCAGACCCATCAGCAACAGGAGAAAATCCGCGATATAGAAAGACCATATAAATAAACATTTTTATAGTTTAAGCCTTAAAATACCCATCCCACATGCTTTAAACACATGTAAACTTATAAAACACACTTTGTTAACACATATGATATGTGGATGTCGGGCTAAGGATATGAGTAACATCTCACTATTATAAAACATTTTAACTTCACGCAAGACAAGACAGTGAGACAGGAAAATTGGTGATGTACAGGATTTTAAATTATTGACAGGCAGAGCGACAAGCAGCACAAAGCCAGCACAAAGTCCACTTCTCCTTAGCGTTCATTCAGCTCCCCACCCCCTTGACAATGCGAACTGTGCCTCCGGGGAGGGGGGTTTGAGCTAAAGTGCGTTCAGCCCTCACATACCCACACACACACTCCTCCTCCTTCTGAACGCGCAGAGCGACAAGCAGGCATTTTGGCAGAAGCAGCACAAAGTCCATTTCTGCTCAGCGTGAGTTCAGCTGCCCCCCTTCACAAAGCGAGTGCAGACACATCGACGTCTGATCACTGCATGCAGTGTGCAGTGTTGGTCTGCGGTGTTTAAGAATGTAGTGTTTAAGAGCATAGGAAGTGTTTATAAGAGCGTGGGAAAGGTTAACAAGAGAGTGAGAAAGGTTTATAAGAGTGTGGGAAGGGTTTATAAAGCCTTAAAATATGTATAAATAATAAAATAAATATAGGTCGCTACTTCGCGGATTTTCACCTATCGCGGGGGGCTCTGGAACGTAACCCCCGCGATAGGAGGGATTACTGTATAGTATATTTCAACTAACTTGCAATATACCTTGGTATCTTGTTTTAGTTTTCCTCTTTTTAAATAAAATGCTTTATGATGGTAATCATTATTAAAGGTACTATGTAAAATAATGGAGGACTGATTTTATACTTTAATTTTTCTGAATATTACTTAAAAACTATTTAACGTGTCATTACTACTATATAATATCAGCCAATACAGAAGGCTTTTAAATGCTATATGTAATCAGTTCTATCTAGTAAATGCATTACAGTTATGTTAAGAAAAATCATTGAATAGAATTGTTGGAACATCTTTAATAAAATAGCTAATATGTGGTCTAGGTTTCTGGAGAAAGACAGATAAAACTGGTTGATTATAATGATTATAATGAAATGTTTTCAGAGGCAACTCTCAGCATGAATTATCTTTATATACACTATAGGCCTTACCTCTGGTGCTAATGTGGTTTTATTTTGTGCACAAAATTGTAGTAATTTACTATCTGAACCTAATGATAGCATGGTTGTGAATAGCTTTAGCCATTATAAAATAGAAATAACACAATTTTAAAACAGTTAAATCATGACAACTAATCCCCGAAGCCTTGTTCAGATTCCCTAAATTCACACAATGTTAGATAAGTATTCCCAGCTCAATCTATCTTGATTTGTCACCCCCATCAATAGCAGTCTGTCATCTTTGTACAATAATGCAGACTGACTGTCAGGTAAAATTGATGGAATTGCGTGATAATAAATTTATATAATTGAACATAACAGCTGCTTTACTACACCTGCAGCTACTGCAAAAATTATATATGAAGAAGCTATTCAGTTATATCAGTTATTTAAAAATAACATAAAATTACACTTTATTCAGGGCAATTATTAATAAAAGAATAAATAATTTCGGTTCAGTTTTTATCTTATCTTTTATGTGCTATATTTTCTTTACACATACCTATTCAGGTTTAAGTAAAAAAAAATCAAAAGTTAAGTTACAGTAAATACAAACTGAAAGATTCTGCTTTGCTCTCACTTCGTGTACATTGACTTGGCGTTATTCTTTACTTACATGCACTCAGTATTATTTCTTCTTCTACTTCTTCACCTCCTCCTCCCACTTCTATATGGGGTCAGTGTGCCTGATCAACCTTCTCAAAAACAGCTCAGTCCTCCCCCGCCTGCCTTATAGTTAACATGGAATTTGAACATGGAGGCTATTGTTGTTGTTTTCTAAATATCAGTCAGACTGGCTTATTCACTGTTATTTAATTTCATTACATTGAACAATCTGCCAGGACAATACATGTCTGTAGACAAAGTGTATACTTTATAAAAGCATGTACAATTAACCTTAATATAAGTAGTCAGGTTTGTCAGCAATAAGGGAGATATACAGTATTAAACTAAGTTATATATGAGACTGTTAGGTACAACAGAGAAAGGGGTGTCTTCATTTTAGGTCTGGCTAACACATAATTTTGATACAAATCAATGAATTAAAAAAGAGATCATAGAAACTACTGTTCAAATGTTGAAAAATATTAATGCCACAGGAATAAAATTAGGCTGCCAGGCCAGGGGTACTGCATGTTGCATGCATATAACAGGCGAGGCTCTATTTATCATACACCAATCAGTTACAAACAATAAATCTACCTGCCTATTATTTTGTAGGTCCCCCATCATTTCACTAAAACATCTCTGACCCATTGTGGCATGGACTACACACAACCTCTGAAGGTGTCCTGTGGAATCTGGCACATCAAGCTGTTACCAGCAAATTTTTTTATGTTCTTTCAGTTGTGAGGTGGGGCCACATACCACAGATGCAAGCTTGATCAGATTGAAATCTGGGGAATTTGGAGTCCGAGTCAACTCCTTGATAGGTCTTTGTGTGGGATGTGTCAAAGTAACATCCATATGAATATCAGCACCCAACACTGTGCATTGCTCAAAGCATCATGCTGCCTCCGCCAGCTTGTTTTCTTCCCATAATGTATCTTGCTGCCATCTTTTACTCAGGTTTAACAATGCACATGCTTTCCTTTAAATCATGTGGTCGGCTGGGTGCATGATTCACCAGAAAAGGCCACCTTCTTCCATTGCTCCATGGTCCAGTTCTGACGCTCACATGTTCACTGTAGGAGCTTACAGCGGAGGACATGGGTCAGAAAAGGCACTATGACAAGTCTGCAGCTACACAGCCCTATACAAAGCAAGCTGCGAAGCACTTTGTGCCCTGACACCTTTCTCTCGATGACCAACATTACGTTTTTTGGGAAATCTGTGTTACAGTACCCTCTTCTGTGGGATCGGAACAAATGGGCTGGACTTCACTCCCCACGCACATCATGAGCTTTGGGCACCCACAAACCTGCCGCCAGTTAACGGATTGTCCTTCCTTGGACAATACAATGAATACAATGAGGACTGATTGAGGTCATTTATGTTAGGTAGAATGCCTAGAGGGGGCTGGGTGGTCTCGTGGCTTGTAACCCCTGCAGATTTAATTTTTTTCTCCAGCCGTTTGGAGTTTTTTTTTTTTTTCTGTCCTCCCTGGTCATTGGACCTTACTTTTATTCTATGTTAATTAGTGTTCCCTAATTTTCATTCTTATTTATTTTGTCTTTTTTCTCTTTCTTCATCATGTAAAGCACTTTGATCTACATTGTTTGTATGAAGATGTGCTATATACAGTAAATAAATGTTGTTGTTGTTGGACCATTTTTCATAGATACTAACCACTGCATACCAGGAACTCCCCACATAACCTGCCAATTTTGGAGATGCTATGACCCAGTTACATCACAATATGCCCCTTGTCAAAGTCAATCAGATATTTTTGCCCATTTTTCCTGCTTCCAACAAATCACCTTCAACACCTAATTGTACATCTACTGCCTATTATATCCCTTCCCTTGACAAGTGCCATTGTAACAAGATAACCAATGTTATGCACTTCACCTGTGAGACGTTTTAATGTTGTTGATGATCGGTATATTTAACTAATATACTGGAACTCATACTCACATTTTTTCTTACAATATCAATGCAATAAAATTGCAAAAGGAAATTTTATTGCATGCCAAATTAACATAAACTTGGAGAGACACATTCTGTGCCAGACTATTTAATATTGCCCATCAGGTTTCTTCCTGTCATCTGTGTTTACCAAGTAGAGTTAAACAAACTGTTGTTTTAGTTTTGTGTATATACTGTTCTTTCTGTCTATATTTCTGTATAATATTAATCAGATTACTTAGTTAAAGGCATAACTTATATGTTTTGTTTTTTAAATAAAGGAAATGTAAATGTAGACTGGGATGTTAATGGTTTACTCTGGTTTTCAGGGATAGTGGTCTATGGCTATACCTGCAAACATAAATCCTTTAAGAATTAAAATAATTCTTAAAATCATTAAGTCAGAATGATAAAGTCAAGTATGATACCTATGGAAGTTCAAATGTAGCCTGCGTTGAGAAGCTGTGATTGCTGCATATCAGCTGTATATATTTGAACTTGAAGCATAACTTACTTATACATGCTGAGTAGTAATGAAAGGAGAGCCCGTAAAATGCAAGTTCCACAAAGTTCTGCAAGTTCATAATAAAATATTTGTGTAGCCAAATACACATATTCATTTGTACTTACGGATTCTTCTTATTCACTGTATACGGCCATAATTAAAAGGTATAATTAATAATAATAATAATAATAATACATTTTATTTATATAGCGCCTCTTCCCATGCTCAAGGCACTTACAGAATATACGAAAGAACGGCAAGGTATACAGTATATAGAATTGTGCAAACCAGATAAATAAATAAAGAAGATTACAACAGTAAATTCAGAGAAAAAAGCCTAACAGACAACATAATTGATGGTCTAGCACACACACATACAGGTCACATGAGCATCTTGACAGAGAAGTAAACTGAGAGAAGGGTAATAAAGTCAAGTAGAGCTAAAAGCCTTCTGAACAGATGAGGTTGAGTTGTTTTTTAAAAGAATTCATGGAGTCAGCTGACCTGATTAATTTCTGTAGGTCATTCCAGAGTCTGGGTCACCCAGAGTCACCCATGGAGTGTAGATTAGTGTGGAGCACAACAAGATTTGCCAGGAATCAGAAGACCTTAGTGGGCAGGACAGGCACACAGTGATGGAGAAGGTCACTGATGTAGTTTAGCGCGAGGTTATTTAAGGCTTTGTAGGTTATTAGTAGGATTTTATATTCGATTCTGTAAGACACAGGGAGCCAGTGAAGATGGAGCAGGATGGGTGTGATGTGCTCACTGCTGCTGGTTCGAGTAAGGACTCTTGCAGCTGAGTTTTGAATAAGCTGGAGACTGTGATATAAGATTAGAAGGGGCACCTGCCAGTAGGGAATTACAATAAATCGATGCAGGATGTGATAAAAGCATGGACAAGTTTCTCAGCATTAGTGAAGGAGAGGAAAAGAGTGAACACGGGATATGTTACGGAAGGTGAAAGTAAGAAAGTTTCTTAATGTGATTTATGTGGGCGGAATAAGAGAGGGAGGAATCAAAAATTACACCAAGATTCTTTACAGTAGAGGCAGGTCTGATGAGATCACCGCCAAGATGGACTGGGAAAGAGCTCATTTTATTAAGTTGCATTTTAGTCCAAATTTGCAGGAGTTCAGTTTTGTTGCAATTTAATTTTAAAGAGTTCTGCTCCATCCAGGTTTTAATTTCACTAAGGCAGGTTGGTGAGCTGAGAAAGCTCTGATGAAGTTCCACTTTTAACATTGAAGTATAGTTGAGTATCATCTGCATAAAAATGATAACCCAGTCCATAGCTACGGATAATATGGCCAAGGGGAAGCATGTAAATATAGAAGAGAAGAGGGCCAAGGACAGAGCCCTGAGGAACCACTTGTTTGACTGGCACTGAGCTGGATCTGCTGTTGCCAAGACTAACAAACTCTTGCCTATCAGTCAGATAGGACTTGAACCACTGGAGGGGCAGTGCCAGAGATACCCAGCATGTTCTTCATTCTTGACAGTAGATTGTCATGTCTGACAGTGTCAAATGCTATACTGAGGTCTAACAGAATTAATATGCTGGTTTGTCCAGAGTCTGCTGCCATAAGCAAATCATTGGTTACCCGTAGCAGAGCAGTTTCACAGCTGTGCCGCACCCTGAAACCAGACTGAAAGGATTCCATCAAATTATTAGAGGTTAGGTAATTGGTGAGTTGGGAAGCTACAACATGCTTGAGAACTTTTGACTGGAAAGGTAAGTAGGGAAATAGGCTGTAGATTGTTAAGATTGTCAGCATCAAGACAGACTTTTTAACATTGGGGTTACAGAAGCAATTTTAAAAAGTGAGCGGTACAAACCCAGTGTCCAAGGGATGAGTTTATTATTGTTGTAACAGTTGGGATTATGGCATGAAGGCAGGATTTAAGTAGTGTGGTGGGGATGGGGTCCAGTACACAAGTACTCGGCCTCATTTTACAAGCAGGTTATTAACAAACACAGATGTGACTGGTGAGAACTTAGAGAAGGATTGTTTTCTTATTACCAGAAATTTGTGTGAACCAGTTCAGGAGCTACTGTGGCATTTGATCTAATTTTGTGATTATGTTTATATTGGTGAATATGGAAATATTTTATGCTAAAAAAAAAGCTTAGTTAAGCCAAACCCAACTATGTGTTAGAAATGAACAGAATACATTGGTCAGCTGGAAGCAAAAGTCTGAAGTTGAATATATCACAGAAATTCAACAGTGAACTGAAGCAGGGTAAATCAGTTGATGATGGACATGGCACCAAACACAAGTTCTACTTGTTCTATAAACTATGAGGGCAAGTTTACATGTTCTGTTTCCTGAAGTATCTACCCTAGTTCTTCCTACTGGGAAAAATGCACACACTGGAAGACTGCATTGTTAATGGGTATTAGCCATTAGGCAAACAGAAAAGTTTTTCTAAATAACGTGCTGACACCATGTCATATAATGTGCCCATGAAATTTTAAGATGTAACTTTCAAGGCCACTCTTTTGACAATGGACAATCAAGTCTTAAGGACAAGAATACAAAATATGCATTCTTACTAAAAACAAGATGGTATTGTGGTTTACCAAAAATGAAAATGAAACAAAATATAACTACAAAGTGAAAGTGAAACAAAATATTGTAACATTTAAAACCTATAAAGATTAACAAAAGAAGCTCAGAGAAAAATGTATTAAGTGGAATAAAAAAATTAAACAACACTAATTTGGAATCATAAGCACTAAAGAAGAACTTCTTATATGCATCCCCCAAAGATAAAAGAAAATGATAGAATTTAATGGTGTCTGACTGAGATTTGCCAAAGGTCTATATTTTTAAAAGAGTTGGTTTTTATTCAGATAAAGAGGATCTTAATATGACAATAAAAATGTCCTGACTGACTAATCATAGTGCCATCCATATGACAGCCTTGTGATTTTCTGTATTATCTCAAAGTTAATTTATTTGGCAATATGTAAATGAACTCACATACATATAACAGACAGCATCATTAAAATCACATCTTTAGCCAGAGGTATGTACATTAGTAACTTGATTCATATTACAATAATAAATAGAAGGCCACTCCTCAAATTTGCTAATGTGGTGAAAATCTCAGACTTAATTATGAAGAAAACATAAAAATGTAACACATTATAATGTGTTTCTGAAAGAAGATTTAGATATAGCAGCACTACTCAAAAGCAATTACAGCACAAAGTAACTCATACTGATTTAATGAGAGTATTCATGGTGTTAACTTATAGTACTGAAAATTAAAGAATAATCAGAGAGCAGCAAATGTGCAAGTTTTTCAAACAGACCTGGGAGAGCATTAAAAGGTATTGTAAATTTCTAAGCCCTGCTTTAAATATGTCCCAGACTAATAGACAGATACAGAAATAACTGTACTGTTTAATTTGACTACTAGAAAATGTTCATTATTTTAAGTGACACCATAACTACTGGAAGCTTTGGGAATCCAAGGATGAAATGTTTTAATTTTTTTATTAGACCAACCCGCACACCATCATAAGGTTGTAGTTCGTGCGCTCAGGAAAAGGTGGACGGCCATCTGGCCAAGATAACCAAAATGGAGACTTTGTCTGACTTTAACTTTAGTACCAAAGCAGGTTTTTCTCTCCAGGAATGTTGATTATTAGGGGGTTTGCTTTTTCTCTCTTTTTTAACAGACCATATCTAAATTATCATATTATTAATTTAAAATTTTAATGATTATGTCAATCAAATATTGCTCTGTTTTACTGTTTGCCTAACTTAAATTGTGTTTTTCTTTAGAGTATGTAGTAAATGGTTTAACAATTTCTTCTACTTTATTATAGCTGTAAATATATGCAATCTTTACTCAGTAAAGAGTGTTATAAAAATAAGTTGAAGTGAATTCAATATAACAATCTTAAAGTGTTAATTTTTCAAGCATAAACAAACTGGGAAATGATGACACCCTTGTTAAAGCAGGGAAATGCAGGCAAACCAGCTAAATGACAAATCACTTGTATAATTCCTATGACAAAGCTGTAGAGTAGAAAAGGAGTAGAAACCAAAGTCTAACAACACAGGTGTGATTCATTCATTGCATACAAAAAGCTATAAATATCATTCCCTAGAGCCTACACAACATGGCATGTTTGGCACTACTTGAAGACTATGTAGATGGTCGTAATTGACAGGACCAAATGTTTTAGGAACTGGTAGGATTTTTTTGTTTCCCATGATGATAAATGGCTTGAGTTGATTTAGGCTTCCAAGACAGACTGCCTGAAGTTGGGCTCTACCTAATCATATCATGGCCTTCTGGCAACAGACACCTACCAGAGGGAATTGGCCGACACATGAGGAATATTTCAGTTAAGTTTTAACTTCATCATGCTTGCTGTGCTGGAAGCCACAAACTGACTGAGGAAGGGGTACATGCAGTTTCTGTATGGCGTTGGTGTACAAGCCAACATAAAAAGTAAATTTGCAGCAATGTTCTGGTTTCCTAACATAACTGAAAACTGACTGCACCCATATTTCAATAAGGGCACCTAGCAAAGAGAAGCTATTTTTGTTAACCGTAAGCTATTTCATTTCCTTAATGTAGGATCCAATAATAATTCATTACATTTATATAGCGCTTTTCTCAGTACTCAAAGCGCTATCCACACAGGGAGGAACCTGGAAGCGAACCCACAATCTTCCACAGTCTCCTTACTGCAAAGCAGCAAGTCATCTCCGATACCAAGATGAGACTGACAAGCATCATAGCTCAGTGTCATGGGGCAACACATTTCACTTATATTGAGGCAAAGTAGCGTTGGCAAATGACTTGCTGATGGTGCTGTACATCTGGTTGGGTTTGTCATATGACCTGTACTATTCATTTTATTAGCAATTACTTCATGTGTCAGGTGATAGTGACTACCTTCTCAAAAGCTGGTGTCTTATGCCTTTCCAAGATTCTCAGAGCCCAGAGGAGAGGTGTTACAATGCCATGCATGCCCTTTGATCCTCAGTTGTGGAGTGCTCCACAGAATCCCTCAAATACAGGTGGCAGTGTCTGGATGCATCAGGTGGAAGAACTACTCTACCAGCCAAAAAAGGTCTGCAACATCATGACTGCATGCACTGTGCTACATAATATTAATAGTTAGTTAGTTAGTACCCCATGATTTCCTCAAGCTCAAGGCTCGTTTCACAGACATCTGTGATGCGTTTCATTGTGTCAGCAGTACTGCATATCTGAGGACAAAGCTATTGTTGGACATACTGCCAACATGTGGAGAAATCATTGTTGTGGAACCTGAGACTCTGCCTGGACTGGTTGCACCGTAGTCCTCTTGAGTGGTTTCCTCAACAGCAGCCATAACCACGTCTGAACATGAAAATATCCATAATTAAGACTGTCATTAAAAGTCTGACGATTGTATACATTGTACTAGAACGGTTACTTCTCTCAAAGGCATATAGTGTTTATTTGATTCCTCTGCAACTCTTTTATCTGCAACATCTGTATCTCCATACCACTCTGGCGTAATGCCACAGAATAAATCATGTCCATTTACAGATACCATTCGCAGATCAAAATCGGAAAGCATAGATGTGGCTTCCCCCTCCTCTTGTACTCTCACTCTGATGGTCATGAGTGGTCTGCTTCTTTGCCTCTGCCTTGATGTTGGTCCTTTTTTTTTGTTTTTTATTACAGGCATGGCATTGCTGCTGGATTTAACTGCATTCACAGCAGCTGTAACACTTTGTCATTCAACATACTATTGCTTGTTGGTTGACAATTGCGCTTAGGCCACCAAATAAAAGTTCTTTTTGTGCCTCTACATCAAAGACGAAAACTTCTATTTCTCAGCCCTGAAAGCTTTGCTTTTTGCCTCTCTGGTCTCTTGTTACCATGTCTCACCTTACAGGTAAATCTCTTAATTATATACAGTATGTATGAGATTGATTAGCTTGGTAAACATGTGGTGGTGTCATGCTGGCAACCAGGTAGGGTTCAAGGCACATTCACATACACACATTTACATGATGACTGTGATTTGTAAAGGATAACTTGCGTACACATGTCCGTATGTTTCCTTTCATGCTCAAATTCAAAAAACGTTTTATAATTTTGACTTCAGGAGTACTGAGGAAACAGCTCTACCAGTGCACAGCAGTGTTACACTTTAAGTAGCAGCATGTACTTTTCTTTCTATCGAAAATCAAGTAGATGCAGATATTTTATGTAATGTTAATTGTAGATGAGACTGATTTTGCATCCTGATCCTCACACTTTAAGATTAATCAGGCAACCTACTCAAAGTTAATTAACTAGCATGTCATATTACAACATTTGAATAAATCAACTGTTATCTGCAGACGCACTATCATTACTTCAATAATAGTCAATCTTATTGAATGCCTTTTCTCAGTTTGATTCACCAGACCGATTCCCTTCACTCTAAGAAAATACTGTAGAATATTCATTAAATAACTGGCAACAAAGTTGCTAATAATATACTGTGGAATTACTGGTAATTACTGTAAAAATAATTACTGTATATTACTAGATTCAAATTTACAGATTCTTATTGTAAGTGAAATAGAGCTCTTTTGTTTTTACAATAACATTATATTATACTTGCAATCCTGTTTACAATAGTTTTTGTAATCTTCTTGAATTATAGTAGAAAACTGGCAACTTGAGCTGCCAATAAAATGCTCTACATACACTAAGTTGCAAATATTTTTTGTAAAATATTTGTAAATTGAAAATATTTGAAATGTACCAATTGCAGCAGTACACTGTAAAAGTATACTGTAGAATTTACTCGATATACAGTAACTGCCAAATCCAGTGCCAATAATATAATGTTAAATTATTATTAATTACCATAAAAAGAAATCAGAATACATTACTGGATTCCAATTTACAGCTTCTTCCTGTAATTAACTTTTGTTTGTTCTGTTTTTTTTTTTTTTTTTACAGTATTATGCTTATAATCTAGTTTACAGCAGTTTTTTTAATCTTCTGGATATACAGTACCAACCTGGCAACTTGAGTTGACAATAAAATGCTGTAAATATCCTTGGATGACAATATTTTTGTAAAATATTTTTACATCGAAACATTTGGAAATGCATTAGTTCCAGTAGCTTATCAAACTATCAATAAATTGCTGTAAATCCAGAAAGTATTAACCACAATTTCTTCAAAATTAATAAAGCAAAAGTTAGAATTGACACAAAGAGAATATTTATTCATTATCACAATATATAAAACATTAAATCACAATGAGAAGCACAAATTAATTGGTATGTTCAGGCGTAAATGTGTAAAACTTGAAAAAGAGTCAATTTTCATCAAAATAACTTCACCATAAGAGTCCAAGATCATTTCTATTCATGAAAAGTAACATAAATTGAAATAACAACATAAACTCAAACATTTAAAACATCATCATGCTTATCTTTAGTAATTTCAGATCCATATTACTAAGAATTGCAAAAGTCTAATTTTAAAATAACATTTTGGGCATAACAAACAGTAGTAAGGACAGAAATGAGCACACACTATCACGTAATGTTTGCAACGCACAAAATTTTTCAGAGGAGACATTGACAATATGTAAATATTTAAAAACATTAAAGTGTTGCCTTACTTTGAGAATTCTGCATATGCAATATTTAACTCGCTTGCATAGCAATTCAGATTCCATTTAGCATCTAAGGAGAGGGCACACATGAGGGTTAATCAAATCCTTATTTTTTTGAGACATTCCCACTTCTTTTGCTCATAACTGTTGTGGTTGCCACCTTGGGGACAGTGACTGGATTAATGTCAATAAACATCTGAAATAACAAAAATAAAATGATAAGTGTGTACAGATTGTCACATTTTACTTAAACAAAATAATCTGCAAACCTTTGCATGCAATATTATAATTCACATGTGCATTTATGTCCAACACCTGCAAATCAGTTCCACACAAAAAAACATCCTTTTAAACATCTTAACAAATACATTGTTACCTTTAAATGACTTCAGCCATGCAAGATGCCTGCTCATGGTATACCAGATTGAAATTATAAAATGTTGAAAATAAGGCAGCAGCATATTAGTTGAAAACAGACAAATAGCAAACAACATTCCGAACACCTCCTGCGTGTAAATGTACTCAAAGATTGTTGTGGAAAATGCTGTTAATGGCTATATTTGTATTTTTAAACCATAATGTATTGTAAAATACAGTTACAGGTTATAAAATGATTACATGGTTTCTGTAAAGTTGTATTGTAAAAACTACAGCAATTTGTTACACTAAGTGTCTGCAATGGTTTTAACCGACAGCAATTTTGTCTTAAGTATCCACTGCAGCTCGTTTCCCACTGCAAGTCTAAAATATCTGATGCATAACCAGCTGTCTTAACCTGTAATTGCATCTGCAAGTGGTGTATGAGGAACAGTGCACAAACTTTTTACTTAATGCCTTTAGTTTTCATTCGCCATCCAAAAAATGAGTTTTTGAAATTAAATGCTTTCAAAATGAATACCTGACTGTAGTTGATAGATTTCCTCAAACCTTCTATTCTGAACTGGTTACACTGCTGAATTGTGGGTGGGAGATGGGACTATTTTTCTTATGTACTGTAGAAGATGAGATACGGAGATACTGAAACTTAAGAACAGCATCGATACCCTTATAAGGTCCTAAAAATAGAACTACTGAAGCTGAATAACAAAGAATCTTATTCAACTGTTTACACAAGTGTACTATATACATATATTTCGTACAAGCTTTATGTACTAAATAAACCTGCTGATTGAAAAGAAGCTGAAGGAAGATGGATTGATGATTGAACAATGACATAACTTCATGCTGAGGTCATTATTATATCAGATTTGCTGCCGTAGCACACAAGAGACAAAATACATTTTCAAACATAGATTAGACTTGTCATTTATGTCCAGGCTGCAAGATGAGTGATTTTTACTTGTATACTCCCAAAGGTTTTTCTCTGTCAAAAAACTGTTGCAGTTTTATTCTGCTTCTTCTGTTTTTATGGTTATTATGCCTAAACTAGTGAATAAGAACAAAAAAAGGATATACTGGCCTAGCACATAAAAGCCACAAGTTTCATTTTTATTAACTTTCCTTATATTTTATGTGCTATACTTGTTCATTAAAAGAAGATTATTATAGCCCAAGTATGTGTATTAAACAATAAAAAATACTAAGAAGAAAAAAGACAGTATAAGTTCCAAGAACTCAGTTTTGATTACCATCTCACTACCTGACTATGTGAATTTGTAAGTCCTCCCTGTATCTTTGTGGATACTCTATCCCTAAATTGTACATGTTACAAAATTCACTGTATGGGCGAGTCTGTGTGTGTGTGTATTTGTGTGTGTGTGTGTGGATGTGTCCTGGGTAAGTTGGCATCCTGACCAACTGTGTCCAGGAACTGAGCAGGCAGACTCAACAGTTGACATAATATATGACCCAATGACCTTGTATAAAGTCACTTGACAAAGACAAAGTATGTCTTTCCAGATGCGAGCCCAAACAAGACCTGTCAGCACTGAGGACGGGTGAGGTCATGTGGATTAGAGGCTGGAAGGGGAGGGTCCAGGAGGCCAGACAACAGAAATGCCTTCAGCTGTGAAAAGTATTCTGCCAACCCCTGGTTCAGATCTACACCTGAATTTCTCCATGTTTATCTTAAGATTTTGTTCTCTCTCCAACAAAGTAATACAATGCAATTGCTCTGTATTGCAATAAAATATATTTTTGTGCACCACATTTATTCTGGATCATACTAAAAACATGCGCCATGATTTACATACAGGTTATACTGGACTTCACAAATGCCACTCTATTAAAAATACTTTTAAAAGTCAATTGTTACAAGCACACTAGATGGGTGCCCATATTCACTCTCTGATAATATGGGTATGTACAAATATGATGAAAAATAGACTTTAAAAGTATGATTTTTTGATATAATAATGAAGATGAGCTGTGTTTAAAAGCGCTTATTTAATTTTCCCCAATAAAGCATTTAATCGGTTTAAATCTGTAAGCATTTCTTTTTTCCTGTCAGTATTTGACAAATGATCACATTGAAAATTAGGTTTATCTAGTGAACGTCTGCATGCATCAAATGCTTCACTCTGTCTTTCCTACACAAAGGATTCAGCACACTGTGAAGAGAATACATAGATACACTTTGTCCTTTATGCATCAGTTAGATTTTATCCCTTCAAATATGTGCTTTGTCTGCTTAATTAATGTTAAACATGTAATGCTAAATTGGTACAAAAAAGGGCTGTGAATTTTTTACTCAATTAAAATGTATCTTTTCCTCTGTAATTTATTGTTTAAATATGATGGAAAAATAAATAAAATACAGAGCAAAAATGCCACCCCACATAGTCCTCCTTTGTATCTGACTCCTTGATGTACAATTTTAGAAAATGTATTATTATACTACCAGCATATGTTATATAATGATATACAGCTAAAAAGGTTATTTTTCTTTCTGACTGAAAATTTCATTATCATCTAATAGTAAGTTTCTTGATAAGATGTTGAATATCATAAAAGTCTGTAAAAGACTAAGTGTATGATTATTCTTTTTTTTAGTAATGTATTAAAGCAGAAATAAAAAGGAACATTTGAAACACATTTCTATCATAAAATGAAAAAGCAAATCTTGGAATCATAATATATATGTGGTAAGGGTCAGTCATTTGTGCAATGGCTGGTAGTGTGTTAACACAGCTCAAGGGATCTGGATTTGATTGCTGAACCTCCCTCTGTCTGTGGATATATGCTTATGTGGGTTAACTCCAGGTACCCCAGTTTCCTCCCACATCTCAAGGGCATGCATATTAGGCAGACTGATGACACTAAATTGGGCTGATGTCATATCCAGGATCCTTTCATACTTTTGGGCTTGATGCTATTTGGCTACAACCCTGAAATAAAAGCAACATGTTCACAAAATGGATGGCTAAATAATGCAAAAATTAACATTACTCTGTGACTAATGTTCCAACTAGTGGTACCTTGTGTTTAGTGTTTCAATGTTTCCCAAACCATTTTCATAATATTTGATTTATTTTCTTACTCCTTAACTATTTTTATACAAAATTGCTTTTTCAAACCGAATTATGTGGGAATGGAGCCTTACATCAACTGTGAGCACAAGGTAGGTATGTCAGTCCAGACTAGATGCCAGTCCATTGCAGGGTGCACAGATGCAGACCCCATACTCTCTTATACCCATTAATTAAGATTAATTGACTGACCTGAAATGCATGTGTGTTTGGTATGCAGGAAGAAAAATGGATTACCACATATAAGATGATAAGCTTAGCTCAGCATTTGAACCCAGCAATCCCAAAATTTAACACTAGAATTTAGCCTAAGAAAAAACTCGTAATCCCACCCACCTTAAATCCCTTCACTCCATCAGTGTCTTTTGTTTTGTAAGTGTGTCGATCAGCACAAGCAGCAAGCAGCCTGCTGTCCCATTCCCATTACTCAAAACACATAGTGCCCGGTGTCGAACCTGGGACCTTCAGGCAATAAGGCAGCAGTACTTACCTCTGGACCATTCAAGAATACGTGTAAACTCCCTGTCAATTGACATTTGAGCTTGAGTTTTAACTCATTGACAGCCACATCTAAATTGAATGTTTTTTTTTTTCTTTGGTTATATTCTTGAATAGAAGTGCGCGTGTTTATTTCATACTTGGACTAAAGTCTTCACACATTATATACTTCTCGGCATTATTAGTATAACATGGAAAAAATTTCTGCTTTAGGTATGTGTTCAGCATTTCTTGCATTTCTCACATTTCCTTTCATCCTACACTTACCCAGATCTTTGTAGACACGGAACACACATGAAGTGCATGTATTCCAAATAACGATATACTGTATTATCTACCCTATACAACTCCAGGCACCTCACCTGACACGCAAATAAGGAGCCTTGGCTTGAGCTGGGAGAACTTTTTGCCCGCGAGCTGAGTGCCATCAAGGTGGGGGATGGGACAGCAGGCTGCTTGCTACTTGTGCTGATCAACACATTTACAAAACAAAAGATGCTGATGGAGAGGTGTGAAGGGATTTAAGATGGGCCAGAATTACGAGTTTTTTTCGTAGGCTTCAGAAACTCTAGTGTTAAACAACAACATAATAAAAAAAATGCAAAATACGCACCAAGTTTTGGACAAATAAATGGACAATGCATTGCTGAAAAAATGTTATTAGATGTATAGCAAGTCATCAGTTATGGACAATTTAATGTAGATTTTTAATATAATGTATTCTTCCATTTTAACAATACAACAATCTTAGTTCATTCCTTTTATTCTCCAGCCTCTGTGATGGGATTGCCGCATAATATGCACTTTGAAGCAACAAACAAAGATAGGAGGGGCAGATGGAAAAATGTGATGCCAAAGATACCAAAAGGAAGGGTAGTACCAGAGCCCCCATCAATTCTTGACACTAAGAGAAGGCAGACTTTTAATCTGGAATCACTTTCTGTAACACTCCATGGCTTTTAAGCCAAACCTGTATGTAGATGCTCAAAAAGAACCAATACCCAAAAGACCTAATTTGATTATTCTGATGGGGTCCTATGTAATTCTGGCTGCATACTTTTACCTAATACATGTAGGATCTTACTGGTCCTTTGATATTCTTTTCAGCCACCAGAAATAACTTCTTGCATATAGATGCCTCTCTGAGCAATGGTGGCAACAGTTTACTCACTATATGTAAAGAAGCTCTCCCAATCTCCAATGTTTGTTTCATTCTCCCCATATAACCCAGAGCAAAGTATGGATTATTTATTTGTTTATTTAGTTCTTTATTTATTTTACCTCATAGTTATTAACATTTATCATATAATTCTTGACAGATCAACAAATATTGCCTAAATAACCATGTTCTCATGCAGAAGCTGTGATGAAATATTGATTTCCTTATCTGTGTCTTACATGACATATTAGCAAATAGAAAGCACTATGAAAACAACTTTATTTCTTTATATTTTATATCAAGGAATTAGTGTTTAATTTCTCCCCTTACATATACAAATATTCTTACTTGATTTACCGTACAGTATATTGTTAGTAGGTATTAAAAAGCATTTAATTACACTGCATATGAAACAGCATATTTCAAAATGGCAGTGCTTCAATCTTGGCTTAAATTCTGAAAGAAAAAGAGTAAAGATTTTGCTATAAATGTGTCTGTAAGATTTGTTTTTATTACAACTGACTTCTGCTATTTCCATTTTCATGATTAATTGTAATTACAAGTACCCATTTTTATTTCTTGAAAACAAACTTTCATTCTTTTCTAAACCTTCTCAATCTAAACTTTAGGGACACAGGGAGCTGAAGTCTATTCTGGATTCCAAAGACAAGGCTGCTACTTACTCTATCAGGACTGTAATATGCATGTATGATGGATTTCTAATTTCAAATGAAGTCTCTAGTTTATATCAATGTTATTCATACAGAGTGCATAGCCTAATATTGCCAAGGACACATTTCCAATTATTAAAGGCAGCAGCTGTACAGTAAGAGTTAATTCACTGTTTAAAACAGTTGGAAATGTTTGTACTTTAATTTAATTAAGCCATTATACAACACTCATACTCCCATGGTGTAGGAAATTAGGCTTTTTCGAAAGCCAAAATAGATCAATTAATTAGAAGAGGTATCCAAATAAAATTCCTTGTGTATAAATATTTAAGGACTATATTAAAATTCCATAAATGTTTCCTAACACCCTCAGAGAGTTCAGGATGGAAGCTGAACAGCATGTGATGCATTATTTGCACTTACTGTTGGATAACTACATTCACTGATATTTTCACCTGGCCATCTTCTCAATCATCTAACACTAAGATACATCCTGATAAAGATATGTTTCTATGGGTTATTCTGTGTGATTTCTAAATTTTAAACTGCTGTCTCCCAAAAGTAAAATGTCATACTTTAGCTTAGGTATTTGTTATTATGCAGCTATAAACAGTATATAAATATTTAATTAACTATATTACTAACAAAAATAAATGATCATTATTACAATTATTACACTTACCAGTAATTGTAATGAGTATTATTTTTTAAGTTTGTTAAATAAGACTTTTAATATTTAATTTGTGTGTTTCTATTTTAGGATTATATAGATAAGATGCATAGTTTTAAGTGAATAAACTGTGTATATTATACAGGAGTTTAACAAAAAGTTCTGCAGAAAAGCAAGCATAGGCACACAACAGTTTTTCGGTTAAGGTTGAGTCCAATTTAGAATATTGACAGGAATAACAATGTGTTTTAGTAGTGTTGAATTCCAGAGCACATTTGCAAACAGATACAAATTCTGGGTAAAAAATTGCAATTTAAAGCAAATGTTAAAAACAAGTGTTATTATTTACTAGAATGTATATGCTTAGGTACAGAGAAACTAACCAGTGTGTATATGCCTGTAAAAAGATGTGAAGTAGGGGCTTTGGAACTTTCTTGCTAACTTGTACCACATACAGTAATTTGCTTAAAATAACATCTCTGACAGGTAGCAAAACCAAGGGAATTTCTCAGTTGTCTGGTTTTTGGTCTGTGTTGTGATCTTGGAGTCTCAAAATACATAAATCCAAATAAGTGCAAAAAGCACTTCCCAAACTGTCCACTAGAGGGAGGTGTTACCATCAAACCCCGACTTATAATAAGGGCAAGCACAGAATCTTTATAAAGTTTATTCTCATACAATGCTCATCCATGACAATGAACCTCCATGGAGCACAAGTAGCGAAGAAATTGTCCAAAAACATTAATGCAATCCAGTGCAAACAAAGTCCCAACATTGCATTCCAGAAACATAGTTAAACACAGAGCATGAAGGTACAAATTCCAAAAATAAGCAGAGTAGAAACACAATTAACTTACTAACTCCAGAGCGCATTGACAATGAACCATGAAGGAACTATAGAATGCCCTCTGGATTTACAGGGCCGAGAGCAGTTCCTGACGGTCATTGGCAGGTGGCCCTGACTCTTGGGAGACCACCCACAAAACACATGCTACATAATAAAGACAGCTTATATTCACAGACAAAACCAAAAAAAAACAATGATGCACATAATCATCATAAACTAAATAATCAAAAATGAACAAAACAGACATTAAACATAAATTTGAATCGAGACATGACAGGCTGATATTACTTACTAAAAATAAGCATCAGGCCTGACGTAGATGCTATACAGCTTTTGAAAATTAAAGATGACACACAGCTTTAATATGAGAAATGTGACACTGCACTTTCGTTTTCTGCCAGTGTTACCCATTGTTTAGTATGAAAGAAAGGGGGGGGGGGGCAAAGGCAGTTCTAAAAACTCACTAAAACATCATGCTGTCAGAAGATAAATGTACAGTGAACTTACAAAATGAAAATGTGGCCCAACAAAAAATAGGAGAAATGTATGTATACTTTTAAAGAACGGCTTAGTTGAATTAAGAAGTAGGGACTCTTTAATTAACACAAACATCTCTCTCCTGAGTATACTGAAGCGAAGCTTATGGTGTAGACATTGAATTGAATGGTTCAGGTTGAATGTTTTCTCCTACCATCAGTTATTTGATGCTTGGTTTCTTGGCAAGCAGACTTAAGTAATGATTAAATTAAAAGTTTTAGTATTTTTTACTGAAACTGCCTTGTTTATTGATATCATCTGCCCTGAGTGATGAATGCAGCAAGCTGTGCCTGTTCTGGTGAGTTGTATGTCTTATAAGTAATTGATTATTTGTTCTGCTCTTTCAGAGCTCTGTTTTGGGAGCTGAAGGATATAGGTAATCTAGCAGGAGGTTCCACTGGAAGTTTGTTTAGCGTATTTGTGCAGCCCTTTTAAAGGTAACTATCTGGGATCGGAGTGTCACATCTTTGAATCCTGGCAGAAGTGCAGCTCTTAAAGTGGGCTCTTGGCCTTTGTTAAGGTAGTCTGATGGGTAGCCTTTGAGGGATAATTGATTCAAGGGCTGGAGGATACAGTATGTGCCCCAGTAGTAGTTTTTGGCCTCTGTGTTGCAGACCTCATTTTGAGAATAAAGTGTCTTTGAGCATATAGTGCAGTGCATTTCAGGTTGCTGCAGTGGGCTGATGCCCTGCCTGGGGTTTGTTCCTGCCTTGTGCCCTGTGCTGGCTGTGATTGGCTCCAGCAGACCCCCGTGAGCCTGTGTTAGGATATAGCAGGTTGGACAATGACTGACTGACATTTCAGGTTGCATGCATTATGACAATGTCCGTGATAGAATAACTAATGAGTGAATGTTAAACAGACAAATACTGCAGGATGTACATGTAAATCAAGACTAATAATTTAAGCATTTCTAATATTAACTTACCCAACAACAAAAAGAACATAATAGGTTAAAGTACCTTTTGTGACAAATTTTTCATGATAAAATAGAAATAAGAATCTTGAAATGTGATACTGCCATAGTGAAACTTAATAATGTATATAATAATCAGGAAACAGGTTATACGAATCAGGGGAATAACCCAGAGCAAGGATGTAATTGAGCACCATCGAGGGTCTGGGGTAGAAACATTACTCCTAATTTGTAACAGAAGTATAAATTGAAGTAAAACAAACCCTCTTATAATTTATCAATAAACAAATAGAGAGTATCAAATGTGTTTTATAAATTATATTTAAAACAGGAAAACCCTTCTCAATTCAGTAAAAACACAGTATATTGGCAGCAAGATCATTAAATAAAAATAAAAAAAAATCAGGATGTCAGATGTTGAGTTACCACAAGAGAAATTCTAAAAAGAAATTTTGAATATATATACTGTATGTTGTCACAAAAAGCAGACATAAGACTCATAAAAAGATTTGGGGCAGCCACCCGTGTAATACTCCCTGGCTACAAAAGAGTAAATTGCTAGCACTGATGTGCTCAGAACAGAGTCTAAAACAGAACTGATTAACTATTTGTTAAATGACAGTTTTAAAGGCCAAAACAGAGATATGATGTCAACAGGGGCCGGATCCGAAAGGATCTTCCTCCATAGGCTCGGACTCAGAAGTAATGTCATTAAAGGGGCCGGAACTGTAAGGGTCCTCCTGTATGGGTTCGGGACCGGATGTGACATCATCAGGGCCAGGCGGAATTTCCCATGAATATATTGCTCCTGCAAGCGAACTATGATACTTAGTGCTTTGAGAACCGAAATGTTCAAGCAAATTATAGAAAAAAAAACAGATCTAAATCCATTAAGTAGTTCTCTCCTGAAAGCGCACAGACATACAGACAGACGTTGGATTATATATATATATATATATATATATATATATATATATATATATATATATATATATATATATATATTATAAAAAAAATCCTGGGAGAGAAAGACGGGAGACGAGACGTGATCTTCACGTGAAGATCACGGAAGACACTTAAAAGACTTGTGAGACGAAGGAGAATGCCCATGGAGCGTCTCGTGGGGACCTTAAACATGAGACTTTGTGCCAAGAGATTGACTCAGGACCGTCTCACAATGACGTAGAACATGAGATTCTTGCAAGACACGCCCCTACTTACAACCAATATCAAATTAGACAACAGGCAGCAAAACACTCAGTTATGTAAAGGATTTGAGCACACACAAATCCAGGGTCTCAGCGCATATAAAGCATATAAGGACAATACATTATAAGTGAAACGTCAACGACTAAGCGAAGAAGAAAGCAGCGTGGAGAAAAGAGACTCAAAAGCGTTGGAGAGAAAAAAGATCAAAAAAGAAAAAGAATAATTTAGGTGCAAATTCAGGAATAAATTAAAGTAATTATCAGCCTGGAACAAGTGGAATTGAAACAAAGCACGTCTAATTGGGCTCAGAATTAAAAGACAAAGAGTAAAAGACAAAGTAGAACCTCATAAAGACATTCACAAACGTTGGCGCTATAAACATGCAGAGCAGGTTAGAGATTATGAAAGAAGTAGAATTCTAAAGGCTCAAAAAAAAATGTTGGCGCGATACACATGTGGAGAAAGTTAAAGAATATGAAAGTAGGAAAATTAGAAAGTATAAAAAAAGAAAGTAAACATTGCAGTAGCGCAAACAAACGGAAATTATTACTCAAAAAAGGGAAAATAATCACCACGGACCAGGGGGGTATTTTTCGTACGTGGATTAGTCGTTTAGCTGGATGTAATTGTTGATGATTTGGCCTGATCCTGGATCTGTCGGTTTTTTGAAACTCTTGCTGGAAGTGTTGTCATAGCAACACATCCTAATCTTCAAACCTGCTCGGAGCAGGTTTGTTCTACGTAAACAAGGATTAGCTCACACACGTAATCAGTGTCCGTGCGTGGAATTCATTCAGTCATGGCTTCGCTGTTCATGAATGAGCGACCAGTTGATATTGGTGTGCAAATTATAAGATGAGAATTTCATATAGAGAGGGGTTTGTGCGATCGGCAAGATCCTTTATTGCTCCTGGAGGAAATTCTTTTCGAAAGATACCGCTTTAGCCGAGGGGGAATATTGTACCTCAAAGATTTATTAGCACCTTATATTCGAAGTCAAGCTAGGCAAAGTCGGGCTCTCACAACCACACAGACAGTATGCATTGCTTTGAGGTTTTTTAAAAGCGGCACTTTTTTATATACTGTAGGCGATGCGGAAAATCTAACTAAAAGTGCAGTTTGCCAGGCAATTCGTAAAGTCTGTTTGGCTCTGAAATATTTCCTTCAGGTTTTCATAGTGTTTCCTGGACACCTGCATATGCAGACAATAAAAGAGGCGTTTCATGCCATTGCAGGTAGGTAATACACAGGCTAAAACACCCACATTTCCATGAAGAATCTCAATCAGCCTAACATATTCATTACCAGGATTTCCAAATGTGATTGGAGCACATGGGACTGGTCAGAGTGGAGTTTGATCAAACATTATTTGGAAAATGTACCTCTCCTCCTGATGAATAATCAGACACAGTGTCTTCATCAGATATTTGACCATCGTCAATATCTCGTTGGTCAGACACAGGATAAAAGGATATGACATTCCCTGCAACTGACCCAACAAAAAAGAGGGCTATATGGAACATACCTATGGCACACATGGAGGACAAATATATGCAATGACCATCCTTTACCTGAAATGAAGTGACCACTGCATCTGCCACTGGTTCTGAGGAGGAGCTTCCCCCTGGAATGCCCTCAGAAACAGGGGTGATGGGCATTTTGCTGGAGAGCCAACTCTTCTGCAGGGGTTAGGTCTGGACCGCGTGGACCCTCCACCTGTTTTTTGCTTGTCTGCCTTCTTATTAGCTTTAAAATGAATGTTTTTTATATTATATATGATTATTTATGTCAACAATTCTTTAAATAGTTATATACCAATATTTACCAGTTTGAAGTATATTCTTGTACTTCACTTTAACCTGTTCCCATGTTCTCCTTGTGCTCACGTTTGATCTGTAATTATGACATATTAAATAATAATTAATCTGACACATAGGAAATGAAACGTTGCATTCAGTAAGTACAATGCACACAACTTAATGTTTAATTTGTCGGCCACTTTTTGCCAGCCGTCTTTTCTGGTCTGGGCTGCTTTTGCAGTGTTACCCCCTGTGCATATTAAATCTTGAAATTCTTCATGTCCTTCGAATAAAAGGTCTTGCGCCGCGTGTGTGAAAAAAAAATGCGCCCGTTCTTTCGTCATTTTGTTACAGCCTATCAAAGACTTGCTGATCATGTTTTCTAGACTCAATATATATGGGCTTTTCAATCAGCGCGGGCGCGCGCATTCATCTCGGATGATTAGATCCAGCTAGACTAATCTAATACACGGCTGCGTTTGAAAAACCGACCTATCCCGGATGAGTGTCACCGGCATTAACTTATCCAAGATGAGACACCTGATCTCGGATGATTTAAGCGACGTACGAAAAATACCCCCCAGGTGTCATTGAAACAAAAGCAGGATAAAGCAAGGTCAGAAATAAAAGACAGAGTAGAAAACAAAGTAAAACGTTATAAAGAGGTTAAAAAACAATGGGGGCAAATACATGCAGAGCAGGTTAAAGATAATGAAAACTGGAATTCAAAAGACTCAAAAAAAATGTAGGCGCGATACACATGCTGAGCAAGATACAGAATATGAAAGCAGAAAAAAACGACAGTGTCAAAACAAAGAAAGTAAACATTACATTAGCGTTAACGTTAACATTATATAAAGTTATTGTCTGTTTTTACCTGCATTATTATCAATCTTTAATTTAATATTGTTTTTTGTATCAGTAAGGTGCTGCTAGAGTATGTGAATTTCCCCTTGGGATTAATAAAGTATCTATCTATCTATCAAACAAAGAAATTATTACTCGGAGAATTAACGAAAAGGCGAATAGAGATCGAATATATGGACATAGGTGATATGTCAGAAGTATGTAAATATTGTAAGGCTTTGAAGTTTAAGTCAGAGAATTTCAAAAACGGCGTTTACCTCACATGCATTTATTGGTTACTTGCAAAAAATATTATTAACTGCTGATGATGTAGATCATTTTCTCTGTGCTAAAATTCCAAACAGAGAAACCTATCCTGAATTATGGTACAAAGTCATTAAACACATGTCTCACTGACCTCATTTAAAAGATTCAGCATATTAGGACTCCAAAGATTCCAAATATTGTTTTTTACAAAAGTTCAGAAATAAAAGTGAAACTAATGAAATAGCAACAATTCAAAGAAAAAAAAAACAACTTAAAAGTGTGTATCCGGAAAACCAAACACAGGGGTTGGTGAGCGAAGCGAGAAGCCCCCTAGTATATATATAAAATCATGCAATTATTTTATTTATTTGGTTTTTTTTTGTTCTTTATTTTGCCTTATACAATTTCTTGTATTAGGAATTTGGTAGTTTTCGCATACCCCTTGGGGTCAGAGTGCAGGGTCAGCCATTGTACAGCGCCCCTGGAGCAATTACAGGTTAAGGGACTTGCTCAAGGGCCCAGCAGAGTTTTTTCACAGTACTCTTATCATTTAGAGAAAATTTAACAGGACACTTGACCCTTTACAAAGCAAATGTAATTGAGATTATTTTAGCCAATCAATTCTTTTACATTATATTTGTATTAACCGTTAAAATGCCACATAAGAGTGAAATTTTAATGGAACACATATTTTTTTCATGCAAAGAGCATCACAATTACTGCAACACTGATCATTTTGCACATTGCCAATAAACTGTAAAAACTATAAAAAAAAAAACTACTTCAACAATCTATTATTATATGTACAAGGTGCAACTGACGTCATTGATGAAATTCAGTAAATCACCTAGCCAACTGCACTTGAACTGGCTGCACGCAAGAACACAGGGTCCAACACTGATGCTTGCAGGCTAGTCTAGTGCAGCGATTGGATTGAATCCCAGGGACAGTGATGCTACAGTGCTGCAGGGGGTGGCAGTGGTCATGAGCTGGCTGCTGAACAAATGTACGGCACTGACTGATTAGCTAAGGCAGGCTGGAAAATTGCACTGGGAACTGACTATAACTGGCTGCGCCTTTCAATGAATATACGTCGCTGAATATACTTGGCTACTGCGTGCTGGCAAATTGCACTTTAGAACCAACTATAGCTGGTTGCGGCTCTGGCATGCTGGGAAATTGCTTTGGGAACCAACTAGAGCCGTTTTCAGTGGTTTAAGGGTTAATTCTGGCAGATCACCCTCAATAACAACAGACAATAATAATAATAATTATTTGTATGGTAGTTTTATACACAACAGCAACGCAAAAATGCTTTACAAATAAAAAATATAGGATATGCATAATGCTAAACAAATATTTATAAAGTGGAAAAAAAATAATAAAATTAAAGGGTAAGAAAAAAGAATGAAAAAGCACAGAACTTCCTCAGAAGTGAAAACTTAATAAAATCCAAGTTGAAAAAGAGTTTGAGGCTCTTTTGAAAGTGTCAATTGATGTAATGTCCCTGAGATTTACTGGAAGATAGTTTCAGAGCCTATGGCCATAATAACAGAAAGTTGATTCCTCACTCTTCTGCCAAACTTTGGGAATGACCAGGAGATGGCTATTTAAAGATGATTACGCTAAGGACATACCTAGTTATTGTATGACTAAGGTAGGGAGGAGTTAAACTATTAAAGACTTTACAGATCAATGGAAATATTTTAACAGAAATAACTATCTAATTTAGCACTTTAATGAATTTATTAATATGCTTGCTACATTTAGCAAATATAGTAATATGCCAAATATAGTAATTCCATTCTTAAAAAGGTATTTTTTTAATTGTCACTGTCTACTAAAAGACATAATTCAATGTCCAACAATGTTGGATTATTCTAATTTTAATTTACTTTGCCATTAATACTTGCCTTCTGGAGTGTTCCAGCATTAGTTGGAAAAAAGAAACTTATTTTTGTTGGTCTCTCCTGTAAAAAGACACCCTAGCATTGAGAGGTAACAGATTTTACAATACAGTTTTTGAGTGTTGTATAAATAAAGGTTCATTCTCTATCAAGAGTAAAATGGCAGATAATTGGGCAATCATCTAACACAGTAAGCATTAGCACACTTAGACTAAACACTGAATTAGCATAGCAGTAGGTGAGGAATTCCTACAGAGAATAATCTGTATAGGCAAAATGCCACCCTTACCACTTCACCACAAAACAAGCAAAGTTCAGCTCTGATTTTTGAGTATTTTAACCAAAGGCCCAAGTATTTCACCTTCACTTTTATTTTTCTTTACTATTCAAAAGGAAAATGAAAGTCAGTATTAAAGTTGAGACTAGAACTGGTGGCACCAGATCAAGTTCATTACAGTTATAATGCCAAAGAAGAATCTAGGCATAAGAAAAAATCAGGGGCTTAAACATAAAGCAAACTAGAGATATCAGCATAGATAGATACAAAACATACAATGGTAGAGGGTGATATCAGAAAACAATCATCAAAGAGAAGCCAAGAAGTTTATATACTATTGACTTTGCATTAGACATGCTGGCAGAAAAGGAAAAGGGTTGTGACCAAGAGAGAAAAGTACTGTCAAAAAGTAACTTCCAGATAAATCTAGAGTACCAGGAGAATACAGTTTTACATTTTTATACAATAACACTGGGTTCAGTTCTTTCTGAATCAAATCCTCAGAAGGAAAGAACACTTAATACCCAAATTATGTTTCTCTTTTCTTGCCAGTAACAGACAGGGTAAAAGGGTACAGTAACTGCTTTTGAAAGACACACACACTGGAATCCACATATGTTTGAGATGTTAATCTGGAGGTTGAAGCAAAGCAGGTATTGAAAGGAGGAGATGCTTGCAAGAACTGTTTGTGCAACTTGTTCTCTGGACAGTATAGCAGGGCCAAATGCCAATCAATTTCAGTTTAATTTCTAGTGTTTGTGTTATTTACCAGAAGGAGATGTTTTGTAGAAGACCTGTATGCTTGCAATATAACATTTTATACTTATGTGAAATCCAAAGTCACCATACTTAATCTAAAACATCAAAGCATCAGTGTCAACAAAACCCAGTTGCACAGTGGCTTCATAGACCTAGAAGTTCAAATCCCGTGCCCACCTTTGTGATTTTGTATAGCTTGGACATGCTGCACATATCTGCATGGCTTTTTCATTCTTTCTCCTTAATACCACATACCTGCCTGGTCTAAATTGATCCTGCGCGAGGTTGATTATGGATGTGTGGTTTAATTAATTTGTAGTTTTTTTTATTTTTACAATTTTGTTTCATGTTCAGTTTTTAATTTTTTTTTTTACATTTCTTGAGTTTATTAAGGTTTTTGAATTCAGTTCTATTCCTATTTTGTGCTTTTGGTTTCAATTTGGCATGATTGATCATTTTCACCTTATATTTCTTACTTTATACAGTTATGTGGTTTTTGTGGGCAAAATTATTTTGGGGATTTTGTTGTTGGCAACCGATCTCCACTGATGCTACATGGACTCTAGAAGTTGCATCATTGTGTTATCATCTTTTGCAGGGTATTTAAAATGGCGGTGCATTGTATTCAGCATCCAAGATTGTGAATAAAAGACAATCAAACTTTGTGGTGTTTACTAGCTGAACTGGGATAGGATTTTTATGGAGTTTGGATCTGACTTTGGCTCTTTTTTTTGCCTATGTGTACTTATTGATAATTTCTAGTTTATTCAGATTTTCTTGTTTTGACCTTGGCCCATTTAAGACTTTGCTTTTTCTTTGCCACTTTTGCTATCATCTTCAGGTCCTCCTTATTAAATAAATAAATAAATATATTCAATCAAATCACAAAAATGTGGGATAGTAAGACTGGCATGCCTGTCCGCATTGGTTCTTGCTTTGTGTTCTGATCTTGCTGGGATTGGCTCCATGCCCAAAGGTATTGTCTTGGAATAAATTGTTTTTAGAAAATGGTCCCAGCAGGTGTCAAGTTTGGATTTAACTGGTTTGATAATTACAGATGCATATGTATATGATTACATTTATTTTTTGTTGTATATGAAAATGGTAGCCTCTGTTTTAATGTAATCATGCCTTCCTAAGCAATTAAAACATAGTATAAACAGAGGGCAAAAAAATAATGCAATTTTGGTTAACTTAAAAGGAATATATAAAACACTGTGCCACATTTTTCAAGTACAACTCATATATGATACTAAGACAGTGACTAGTTTTCTTAAATCTTCCCTAATTGTGATGAATAAACCAATTCCACACATTTAGTTTGCAACCCACAATGTACAAAAGAATATTGACGTATAGGCAAAACAATAAATCTACTTGATGGTTAGAGACAAGTTTTGTTTCAAGGCCAACAATAATTAATATCTGCCTGTTTGGTGGTTCCATAGATTTGCTTCCTTGAAGAAAAATCAGAATCATTTTGATGTATTTAAATTGAGACAAATAGACACTCCAGTATTTTTAAAAAAGGTGTTTATGCTTTATATTTCAAGCATATCAAAATTGAACTACTATTGCATATACTGTATGATAACTTGGTTATTCATTACTCTTTTTTAAAGTACATAAAAGAGTAATGTATAGCTGGGAAAATCATCGTTGAAAGGCAATATATATCTGTTTCAGTCCCACATTCATTGATCATCTTTACCCCAACCTTTAAGACCACAGAACACTGGGAATGCTTGTTCAGTAGAAAATTGAAAAAAGTAGAAAACTGAAAAAAAATCAAGGTGTACAGATTTCATAAAGAAACAGCGTGTTTGTTTTTAAATAAGAACACACACTAGTGGTGGTCAAATAAGAAACAAACCATCTTATAGTCCCTCTGGACTTTCATTTACTGTTAACTGCCCTGTCTATCATCTGGGGCAGCTCAATCACCTGCCTACTTTGTAGCACTCCTTTCTTACTTCCCAAAATTCTCAGATGGGCTTCATTCATTCCTTTAAATCACCTTGTTGGAGTCCTTGACTTTGGCCACTCCATTCAAGGAAGGCATCCTATCAACTAATTGATCACATTACACAGGAAAGCAGAGCTGGACTCACAACTCAGAGGTATACTTTTGAAAGAACAGTGGTTCATTGAGAGGGAGTCAAGCTCCTTGATTTATTTAGATGATCCTTCCCTCAAGAAGTACTTTAATATTCTTTGCACTGAATTGCAAGAAGTTGGCAGACATCCAGGCACCAAGGTTATTTCCACGTATTCAAGAGTGACTTTCACATCACAAAGTGTGTCTTTAACAAGTTCAAGTTCAACTGAAATGCTACAATTTTCAAAATTAGTCTGGTAAGTGCATTAGTTGGTTGATGGTAATTGACGAAGTAATTTTGCTTTGCATCAATATTTTGAAGTATGTTTCTTTTTAGTTTACAAAAAAACTCTTTTAATGAATAACAAGATATACTGTTACAGTATGTGGCATCTGGACAAGCACAGAGGTGATGCACTACAGTGGAGACACTTCAGTTCAGTCCAGAATGATGAGATCAGTGGATCAATAAAAGGGTCAGCTGGAGATGTAGCTGTGGTCTTGTGTACAAGGACTGAGAGGAGAGCAGAAACACTCAGAGACTAATACAATCAGAGAGTTGAGAGAGAAAACAACAGGTGAATGCTGGGATAACCAGCAAGAATAGCAAAGGACTGATTCCATTGAATTTGCAGATTTGTTTCTGTGGATTTTTCTGTGGCCCTAACAGTAACAGTGGCATGAATCGTGATGGGAGCTGCAACAGCAGATAATAAAAGTCAAAAGTGTATTGTTGTGCTAGTTACATACAATGCTCATAGCCAGTGTAACAATTACAGCATTCTGAATTGCAACAGTATATGTTAGATACACTATGTGTTTTTTCCAATCACTAAACACATGAAAAACAACATTTGCTTAATGCTATATTAGTTGCACGTTATTTTCAGCTGGTCACGAAGAGCTGGTGACTATAGGTGGGATGTAAACCTAAGGCTTTATCTGAGGACTTAGTTTCAGTTTAACTACCTCGGTCCAGTACAACAACTGCAAGACTGCTGTAGTTTCAGCAATTTGTTGCTTATTCTCATGATCAGCTCTACCCATAACCATAAACATGTCCTTGAGGTATGAGAACTTGTCTGCTTGGAACCATAACTACATTATGCTTTCAGTATTAAAAACCTTTCCAATATACATCCAGGACCAAAGTACAGACTCATTTGTAAAGAACAGAGGTACATGCCTTGTGTTCCTAAACTTCAGCTGCCAGTTAATAATGATATTACTGAACAGAAGCACCTTTGGCAGAGTCTAATGCTCCCACTAAAAGGATCCACCTAAAGGACAATTTTGTTAACACAACTATTAATCTGCAATACAGGAACTGAATGGCATTCTGTGAATCCCATGCTCTTGTACAATCCACCACAAGATACCACACAGTACACAATCATAGTTTTTTCCTGTCCTATGAAGCACATGGAAAATTCCTTTGCCTATTCACACATCTTCACAAGAATAGAGTCGTTCCAGTGTTTCACAGTAGAAAGAAATTAACATTGCTCCCTCTTACAATGGAAGTTCAACTATCAGTCAGAGTCTCTGTTCTAGTACACCAGCATAGGTTTTGCCAAGAAGGCCGGGGAATGTGATCCCTTGGTAATTGCAACACATCCACTTCTCCTCTTTTTTAACTATTTTAAATGCTTATTTATTTAAAAATGTTAATATATTATTCCAGCAACCTGTTTTTAGGTTCTCACACTGCTTTTCCAAAACTGAATCTTGGTTTAAGCCTGAAGCAAAAGCTCTCAGAAAACTTATTAACTGAATCTTAACTGTCACATTTCCCCTATTTATTATCTAGGGAAATCGGAGTATTTCTTTTACATTCAAAGACACCTTAAGCTCAACGTCAATAGCTTTTCTACAGCTCCCTTTCACACTAGTACTAAAGCTTTATACCACAGTCATGCAGTTTTATGCTTCATTTTATGAAGGTGAGATAGCTCCATTAACACTGCATTAAGATTACACGGTTCTGACTTCAGCAGCATATAAATGCCTTTATGTTGTGAATTTTTTTTTTTTTTACAACATATTAACTTTTTTTTCTCCTTGCACATTTGTCTCACAGCTATACTAAATTGCACAAAAATCAGAACCTAGAAATCCTAGTGGAGCGGTTGTTCAATCAAATTGTGCTCTAGAAAATAAATTTCCCTCTTCCATGTTTTGAAGACATCCATTCTAGTTCCATTTATACTATGTCACCAGCAGAAACGTTCTTGCATCATCAGACATGAAAAACTGTTATTTACTACTGAACAGACTAAAACAAATTTATAAAATTCAATTAATTAAGTTGTTAAAAATTTCAGAAATCATTAAGAGCGCATGAAGAGGTGTGAATGACAGGAAAGAGACAACTTAGGGACAAAGGGATGTGGTGATGAAGCAAATAAAGGAATTGTTGATTTGTTGTGTTATACAATCATAAGAAAAGGATCTCTAAAAATAAACAGTGAACACAGAAATAATAGAATTGCATGAACATTTTACAATACCAAAAGTAAAACAAAAATGAGAAGTGAAATAAATAGTATGAATCACAGAAATATACTGTAAATATAAAAAAAATCCTGCAAAGGCTAAAAAACAGTCAAAATGCCCTCAAAGTAACAAAGAAAAAATGTATATACTTACATATAAAAACAGATAATGGAAGTAAAACTATAGAAAGTACAACAGAGGGGCAGGTATTAGTCAATGTAAGGTGGCTGACTGAATAGGCACAATGCTGTCAATATGTGTACCACACTTTGGGCTATTGGGTTATTCTAATCCTTTACGTTTTGGTTATTAACATTCATCATGGATAGACGGAGAGAATGCTATACCATGATTGAAACTGTGGGAAAAAAAGCCTTTCTATTACGTTTATGTAAAAATGACATCAAATAACTGCAACTTTACCATATGCCTGTTAATATGCTATTTACCTCATTCATGCAGACTCTCCATATCCAACTGTACACTAAAGCATGTGCTGAGACTAGTATGAAACTATGGTAAAGACAGAAATTAATTGAAAGAACTAAATTATTTTCAAAGAACTAAAAAACAAATAATGATCTTCATATCCTTATATGATCTCTACCACTGACATTTGTAGAGATGAAAGCCTGTAGGACTAAACCCAAATATAGAAGGTTGCATCACTAGTATAACCATAAAGAATGAGCAAAAAGCACTGAAAGTTTAACAAATGGAGGACAAGACAAAATACAGGATATAAGCAAATTAGCTGCTAGAAACAACTAATGTGGTCAACAGTCATCCAAGAGGTACAATTTATAACGAGCATGGCAGCCACCAATCATACTAAGTATTGATACACAGAACAGATACAAAAAGCAGCTAAGGCCTAACACTTCATTTAAGGTGAAATAGACATAAGAAAATAAAGCCAAAAAGATTCTCTGTATAGTAAACACTTAAACAGTCCTTGCATGGTTATTAGATAGTCATAGTTTACACACGGAGAAAACAAGCCTCTGTTGTATCGGAAAAGTATCGGAAAGAGCAGAGTGGGCCAAAAGAAGAAATATGAAGCAAGAAACAGGGTAATACAGGTATAAATGAACAGACACAAAGTCAGAGACAGCAGACCACTTTGTGTTTTTCATATATAATGGTTTCAACAACTAGAACATTAAAAACAAAATATTTAACACTAGAATCCCTGAAGCATACGAAAAACTCGTAATCCTGGGCCACCTCAAATTCCTTCACACCTCTCCATTAGCGTCTTTTGTTTTGCAAATTTGTTGATTAGCACCAGCAGCAAGCATCCTGCTATCCCATCCCCTCACCGCCGCAGCTCAACTTGGGCAAAAAGTTCTCCCAGCTGGTCTGTGTCTGAGTGAGAGGTTTCTGGAGTTGTATAGGGTAAATAATATATTGTTATATTTGAACACAAGCATTTATGTGTGTTCTGTGTCTACAACGATCTGGGTAAATGTAGGATGACAGGAAATGTTGAACACATACCTAAAACAGAAACTTTTTTCATGTTATAGTACTAATAAAATTTTGACATGAAGTATATACAGTAATCCCTCCTCCATCGCAGGGGTTGCGTTCCAGAACCCCCCGCGAAAGGTGAAAATCCGCGAAGTAGAAACCATATGTTTATATGGTTATTTTTTTATTGTCATGCTTGGGTCACAGATTTGCACAGAAACACAGGAGGTTGTAGAGAGACAGGAACTTTATTCAAACACTGCAAACAAACATTTGTCTCTTTTTCAAAAGTTTAAACTGTGCTCCATGACAAGACAGAGATGACAGTTCCGTCTCACAATTAAAAGAATGCAAACATATCTTCCTCTTCAAAGGAGTGCGCGTCAGGAAGAGAGAGAAAAGCAAACAAATCAATAGGGCTGTTTGGCTTTTAAGTATGCGAAGCACCGCGGCACAAAGCTGTTGAAGGCGGCAGCTCACACCCCCTCTGTCAGGAGCAGAGAAAGAGAGAGAGTGAGAGACAGAGAAAAACAAACAATCAAAAATCAATACGTGCCCTTCGAGCTTTTAAGTATGCGAAGCACCGTGCAGCATGTCGCTTCACGAAGCAGCTGCACAGAAGGGAGCAACGTGAAGATAATCTTTCAGCATTTTTAGACGAGCGTCCGTATCGTCTAGGTGTGCGATAGCCCCCCTGCTCAATCCCCCTACGTCAGGATCAGAGAATGTCAGCGCCAGAGAGAGAGAGAGAAAAGTAAGTTGGGTAGCTTCTCAGCCATCTGCCAATAGCATTCCCTTGTATGAAATCAACTGGGCAAACCAACTGAGGAAGCATGTACCAGAAATTAAAAGACCCATTGTCCACATAAATCCGTGAACCAGCAAAAAATCTGCGATATATATTTAAATATGCTTACATATAAAATCCACGACAGAGTGAAGCCGCGAAAGACGAAGCGCGATATAGCAAGGGATTACTGTAATATGTGAAGGCTGAAGTCCAAATATCAAATACACACTTTCACAAAAGGTACAGGTATAGCAAAACAAGTGCGCTTTTATACAAGAATATAACCAAAGAAAAAGAAATCGGGTTAGGCTACAGTGCTGGCATGACCACTTGGGTGGTGCAGCGGTAAGAACTGTTGACTTATAATCAAGAGGTCACGGGTGCTTCCTTCATTTACCTATTTGAGTAGTAAGCTGCTCTTATTGTTACTATTATAGAATTAAAACATACATTTGATTTGAGTCTATAACAGCCAGTGTAAATTTATGGTACTTGTAAAAGTTAGCATTTTTTTTTTATTAAGTTTTATTCTCTCAGTCACGTTCACATTCATGCTTCCCCTGATCTGACACTTCTGTTTTCAAATAAAGACGTGCTATAACAGAGGTGAACTCAGATAAGGATGAGAGTTCTACATCAGATAAAGAGAACAGAAGGAAAGTCCACTCACATATAAGAACAACGCAGCTGCACCAGGCGTAAAGGCAAAAGATGGCACCTTTTGGATGCAGCAAACTGGTTGGCCGTCATCCTGCCAGTGAATCTGCCACATGCATGTCCTTCAATGAAACAGCAGGGCTTACAGAGCTTGCCAAGGTACCGTGCAAAGTTCTGTTTGCGATTATGTTTCTTGATGGTCTTTATATGAAAAACATTTATATGTTACTTATATTGACGCCACATCAAATGTTGTTTACATATATTTATTTACTTATCTTGCTACAGCGTAAAGTCACAAGCAGACTGCAGTGCTTCCTGTGTTTGATCGACACAGGCATGCTGATAAAGTACATGTGCAATGCCACTCCTTATTCAGGAAAAGATCAGTTATAAAAAGTGCAACGGCAGCTTCTACCTGCACCTATAGACACTTCAGTACGCAAGTGATTCTCCACACTAGTGTTTAGATCTGGCAGTGCCATGCTGACACTTCAGTACATGAGCAATGGTACCAAGAATGCAGTCAGACTTCTTTTTTTCGGCACATACACCGTCAGATCTTAACATAAATAAATTAATAAAAAAGCAAATATGCTGGAGAAAAAAATAAAATCTGCAGGGATTTCAAGACTAAAAGACATCCCATTCCCCACTGGGCATTTTACTTGTAAATTTTCCTAAATATTGTAAATATCTTAAGAATCCTTATTGTTTTTTTCAAGCTTTGTCTTAAAAGATTAGATGCTGTGGGTCTTGTGGGAAATTGGGGTATCCACTTTCTTTCAGACATCATTACACAAGACACCTCTACAGATGAAATGGAAAAGAAAACAGAGAAAAATAGAGATTAATAGACATGGTAGACACAGCAATATATGCAAGTCTAATAATGAACAGTGGGCTTTCTTTATGAAAACAAAAAGACCAATGCAACACAGTACTTGGCTATGAATGAGGAGCCTTTTAGAAACAAAATATATGATTTGTGTACAAGTATATTGAAATGCTGTTGCATATACTGAATCACATGCACACACCTGAAAACATTGCATGTTGTTACCTAAATGTTGAATTGCTGTCTCGTCCAGACAACTATATAGTAATCACAGAAAAAAATTATTCAGTACATATGATAAAAACGACAATACAATAATCTGAAAGCTATCACCACTCCAGTTGTTTCAGTTAGCTAAAAAATATATAAATTCACCTGAAATTGTATTGCAATGTTTTCGCAGAACCTAAAATACAAAGTACACTACTAGCATCAATTTGATGTTGTGAAAAGAGAAAACATTAGGTTGTACATAAACAGGAGTAGACAAATCAATAATTGTACTGCCACAGATGAAAAAAGCTGAGAAAAAAAAAAGCCAGACAGAAGAGCATGTAGTTCAACTGGGTCACAGCATAAGCAAAGCCCATGTGCTTTTTTAAACCCAAACTTCCTTACTACAAAAAAGGTGGCAAAAACAGATCAGAGATGTAGCAAATACTTTAATTTAGCAAAAGTCAAAACCGGACAATCAGGGAAACCAGGCACAAAAACCAAAACACTAGGTAAAACACACAGTTAAAAAATGCATGCTATAATTATTAAACTGAAAACACTCACAGCAATCTCAGGTTTCAATGAGCATGCAGTACTGGCTTTTACAGCATCATGTTGATGATGGCATATGATGCAACTTTTACGACCAATGTTCTAGCAAACATGCATTGCTTCTTGGCAACAGGACCACAAAATGGCAGCACCTATGGTAAAACAAATTGGCATTGCAGTAAAACAAAAATACAATGATAACAAGGTTTAACCTACATCTAGAGATATAAACTTAAATAAACAAACATACAGGAGGCTCTACAATTTGTCAAATAATAAATAATGCTGATACAAAATTTAACACAAAACAATAATATTTCATTTATGTCTAAATCACTTCAAAATGAACAGAACATAAGACGTGCCTTGACAACAACAAAGGATAGAAAAGTTAAAATTAAATGTAATTACATTTCTGGGAAAAAATGAGGCTCTTACAGCAACTAGCAACCTGCTCACCTTGCAGAAAAAGTGCCCCGATGAACTCTACTTTATCCATCATGACTTCCTTCTTTCCAAGGCTATATGAGATACCTAAAAGGATACTGTACAACCCAGACATACTGCCTTATAACAAACAATAACTGTTGCGATGGTGGAATAGTATATTTTACAAGACCTAACATTTCTTAGTCCTATCAGGTCAAGTCAATTTGATTTTGTATATCATTTTAAAGTGACTGCAGGTTCATAGCACTACAACAAGTTCACCAGTAAAATACAATTACAAATGATACAAAATACAGTAATCCCTCACCTATCGCGGGGGTTACGTTCCAGAGCCCCCCACGATAGGTGAAAATCCGCGAAGTAGCGACCTATATTTATTTTATTATTTATACATATTTTAAGGCTTTATAAACCCTTCCCACACTCTTATAAACCTTTCTCATTCTCTTGTTAACCTTTCCCACACTCTTATAAACACTTCCTATGCTCTTAAACACTTTCTACATTCTTAAACACCTCAGACCAACACTGCACACTGCACGCAGCTATCAGACATCGATGTGTCTCCACTCGCTTTGTGAAGGGGGGCAGCTGAACTCACGCTGAGCAGAAATGGACTTTGTGCTGCTTCTGCCAAAATGCCTGCTTGTCGCTCTGCGCGTTCGGGAGGAGGAGTGTGTGTGTGTGAGGGCTGAACGCAAGTTGCTCAAACCCCCCTCCCCGGAGGCGCAGTTCGCATTGTCAAGGGGGTGGGGAGCTGAATGAACGCTAAGGAGAAGTGGACTTTGTGCTGGCTTTGTGCTGCTTGTCGCTCTGCCTGTCAATAATTTAAAAGCCTGTACATCACCAATTTTCCTGTCTCTCACTGTCTTGTCTTGCGTGAAGTTAAAATGTTTTATAATAGTGAGATGTTACTCATATCCTTAGCCCGACATCCACATATCATATGTGTTAACAAAATGTGTTTTATAAGTTTACATGTGTTTAAAGCATGTGGGATGGGTATTTTAAGGCTTAAACTATAAAAATGTTTATTTATATGGTCTTTCTATATCGCGGATTTTCTCCTGTTGCTGATGGGTCTGGAACATAACTTCCGCGATAGGCGGGCAATCACTTGTATTTAAAAACCCGTGAAGTCGTGAATCCGCGAAAAGTGAACCGCGAAGTAGCGAGGGATTACTGTATATATAACATGAAAATACAGATTAGTTTAAACACACAGTAAACATACCAATGTGATTAACACAGAAAAATCCTAACAGTATACGTCCATTAGTGTTACCACTGAGATACAGTCAGTAGACAACGGAGGAGAGGAAAACAAAAACAACAGCATCCCCAAAGTAAAATAATGGCGGCGTCCACGGTCAGCTATACCATAAAGTCATAGACAAAGTTGGGGGATCGTCACTATTCCAATGACCTAAGCCAATTGGCCATCCATCCCCATCCAAGCATTCTGCAGTATTACAAAAAATTGGGCAGGTAGTATGGCTTAGTGTCTAAGGCACTTGACTTTGAACTGCAGCAAGTCCCTAAAAACGTTTGTGTTTCAATTGCAAAATAATCTAATTTCATCATCTATATAAGTTAATGTTCTATACTGTACTTCTGCATTGTGAAGTGCCTTACTAAAAGAAGGAAATTTTAGGAATCCAATCTGGAAAGAAACAGTATATATTTTGAACACTTGTAGTACTTAATTATTATACCCAAAGGATAGTCCTCACTCATCCACTGTGCTCTTCTTTGAGTGTGTAGATTCTCCTGATCATCCATTTTCCTTTCTGAGCATGTATTGTGTGACGCATTTCAAGTCATCTCCTGAAATGAGAATAGAACAGGCTTTGAGGCCCCCTTTCAGTATGTTTTGCATGATGGGACATAATAAATTAGGATTATACATATGTAAGTATTCAGACACAGTAATTTTAGTAGTATAACTGTATTGCATTATTTTAACTGTATTATTTGTAATTGTGTAAAGCACAGTGGGTTTATAAATGTAACTGAACTGAATTATGGTCACAATTCAAAGGCACTATGTATGGTAAAGGTTGTTTTTTAAATACACTGGCAACAGTCTATTATCAGCAACCTAGAAAACTGCAAAAATAAGGTTTCATATATATACATCCATATAATACGGTATAAGCTTAAAAACATATGCTATATTCTGTATTCAAGCCAAAAATGTATAATTATAACATCTTGAAATTACACTTATTTTCAATATACTTAACGTGTTTGAAAATAATGCATATTAGTGTTGTCACAGTGAAATTATAGTATTTACAAATTAATTCAGTATTATGATCCTCGCTTGGGTTATTTTACTTTTTTTATATGAAAATCTTTAACCTAATTATAATAGTTCCACTTTTTTTGTAGACAATAAACATTTGGAAAATGATAGATGTACCAGAACAATTTTCCTCTTTTGATGCCAAGAACCTTTCACATGCTATGTACACAATCTTACAGCTAGCTGATATTGTGGATGAGATGCCATTGGTGTGATCCATCTTAGTCATTTAACTTGGAAGTTTCAGTCTCATATTATTGTAGCAATAACACTGCTTGGAGAGAAATTTGGCTTGTGACTATTACTATTACATTATAGAACTGTGTTGCCTATTTATATTTATTTTTAAAAAAGTATATGAACAGCTTTAAGGATGAAATAGTTCAATGTTAAAAAAGACAGCCTTTGGTAATAAATAGTTATTATAATTCATTCTGCAGCAATGTGACAATATAAATTATGCCAGAGACACTTCTATGTTAAAACAGTTACTGTTAAATGTAGAACTAGGAAATGATGGCATGCATTCAGAAAGCAATAAGATAACCATGAATACACCTATTTTTAGTGTAACTAAATTTCAATCTTTAGTGTAAAACAGCTTCTGTTTTTAATAAATAATATATAATGTATTTCAGAGCAGCTGTAGTTGGACTGCAGTAAAATAAAATAATAGCAGGGCTTGCAGAAACTGGACTTGGATCTGGCCAATTAGTGTCTCTTAGTTCTTCTGTTAGCTCACTGACAGCTAAATAAAAATATGATAATCCAGTGTTGATATACTGACTGACCATTAAAACATCTGTCAGGGGAGTGTTAATTGTCTTAAAAGTTTAATGGGTTAATAAAAAATTCTTTGATTCCTACTGATATTTTAGTAAATAAATAGTGAACAACATATTGTGGTTTAGCTGTGCTTCTCCTTACCTTTTTTATGCAATATTCAGTCACTTATATATATAGAAGCATACAGTTATTTTATTCAATATGGTGTTTGGGCTTGCTTTCTTCATCTGTTAATTTAGTATATACAACCATACTTGGAATTACATGCATGAAACTCGTTCATGACATCATCTGCTATCTTAGTGTTGGTATCTTTGTCATCGTATGTACATTCTGAATCATTCAAGAAACAAATCAAATGAATGAACATTATAACAATATGCACATAATCCAGTATTACATACATCACAAAGCTGTGTACAACTTAGAGAGTGCACAAAATTACAAATTACTGTCGCAATTGCATTATTGTAAATTTGTTTGACATTTTAATTAGAGAAAGGGAATAAAAGTTGTTGTGCTGTTAAAAATGAGCTCAAAACAGTTTGGGATTTTCATCAATCAATTATTTTCTGAACTCTGTTTGCCCATCACAGGGTTGCAGAAAAACTCTGTTTGACCCCAGTACTGAACTAAAACTAACCCTTGGCCAGATATATGTCCTTCATTAGAGAACAGTCAAGCACCACACTAACAGGCCAACTGAAAGTCCTGATTAAATGTATTCTGTACAACGTATTGATATGGGAAATAACCTGATATTTTAGACAAAATAAATGTGAAGCAGGTTTCATTTTACAATTCTATACAAGCAGGGCTATGGGCAGAAATCGTACCTTTAGCCAGTGATAATCATTGTGATGCCATACTGCTGCTAAATCACTTTAATTGCAAAATATTCTTTATAGTCATTGTAACAAACAATCTAGATAATTATTGTATCCAGAGATTTGCATACCTTTATAATGTAGTATCCCCATAGTGTACTTCAAATTCACAATTAATCTGCAATAGTAATCCATCAGTTGTACAACTCATGCCTTGTGGATATTTTGTTTGTGTCATGATTCTTTATTTAGTTTCACATTCATGCTAATTCATTTTATTATATTTCCTGCTTTTTTAATAGAGACAACTGATAGTAAGCACAGTTGTAAAAAACAATTGTAATTGGGAGTAGCTCAGCAGGTCATTCACTACCATCTGAACCTGTCCTGACATTAAATAATTCCTGTAACAAAGAATACATAATGCAAAAAAAAAGGGAAGCAATAACTCATATATGTGTTTTCATGCCTTTGCTAAATTCCCTCTTGAACTTTTATTGACTGATATTTTGAAGGAGGAAAATCTATGATGTACATTAGATGATGAAATTGGCCTCTAAGAAAAAACTGGAAGAAAATGCATTTTCTAGGTTCATTCATTATTTTTTGCTGCACTTCACTATAACACTCAACATTAAAACATATTAATTCTGCAAGGTAATATTAAGTGAAGAGATTTTCAGTAGGTTACAAAAATGTAAATTAAATACATGTTTCGATTTTTTTTTTAATTGTAAATACAAGATAACTGAGCTTCTTTTAAACAAAAAGAGAAAGCTGTTTGAATTCACACTGAAATACACTGACTGGGAATAGTATGTTCCCATTCAAGTAATCTTAAGCCTGAATATTTTATAGAATACCTCAAGTATACCTAATACACTTTGTAGTAAAGAATGTGAATCGGTAATATTTCACATAAAGAAATATTTTCTGTTCAAATCCCTTCCCTACAATCTCATAAATTTCTGGTTGTTTATGATTGCATACAACAAGAGGTTCCATATCAATGGCAAATTGTACTGGCGACAGAAACGAGCTGTGCTTGGGTCTATGCTCTAAAGCAGAAATCTTCATATTATATTATTCAAATGAATAAATGCTTCTAGTCTGGGATATACCACTTTAATCCATGTAAATGATTTGGATCCAAATGCAGTACTACATGCTACAATATTTTGAATTGCACCAGTTTGCTTTTTCTGCTTTAAATAAATTTCTTCTTTTGCCCATCTGTGGTTCCTTGGAAGCTTTACACATTAGAAAATGTCAGTACATAAGAATTTTATTCAGACCTTGAACAACTTCAGTGAGTGCTTGCAGCAGTAATCAGCATTTGGTTTTCCACTCCAATTCTCTCCTTCAGCTTTGTTAAATGTTTTGCATGTAGGTTTTGTTGACAGTACATCTCTGGGATATAGCAGCTTGCCATATTCTACTCCATCAGTAGACTACTCAGAAGAATTAGCTGGAATTTTAAAAAAGCATATGGGTAAGGTCGATGCTGCATTCCAGCGGATAAATTCTGGAGTTATCCCTTGGCCAAACTTATAGTACATAGATATCCCCATTTGAGTCTACCAAGGATTTTTCTACTTCAAAACATACCACAACATGTAGAAACTCAGTGACTGCAGAAAAAATATTACATTGAACATTCAGCCAAAGTCTGATGATATTTGCCACGCTTTAGAAAATCCCATTCGAACTTGTGAAATTATGGAGGGAAGAAGTTTTTCTAGTCTCGAGATGGCTCTCATCATTTACAACTGAAATTGTTGGGTAGATACACGTTGCCAGACTCTGTCCATTTTTTGCATCTTGTTAGATTCTGTGCATCAATTAATTGTTCCTGGAGCTCTTTAATTTCCCTTTTGCCGTTTGTTCCAGGTGTTCATTAGCATACATTCAACATCATTAGCTGGACACCAGTCTCTTTTATCTTAGATTCTGTAATGTTCATTTTAGATGTCATCAAGGTCATTCTTCACTCTTTGCATACATTTAACTATTTTTACTTTCTCCGTTTTCACCCACAGTTCAATAATTATGTCCCCTTAGATTTAGTTGTTTTCAAATTATTGTATGCTCTGCCACATTCAAATAACTCCAGCAGTGTTTTGTAGTCACTTGGCCCCTTAGCGTCATCATTCTAGGTAGAAGGTCACAACAATAATGCTCCCTCACTCTGACAAGATACTCAGTGGTGCTGCTGCAGCAGCCTGTAATTTGTTGAAGAGATAAGAGATGTGATACTATTCAACTGTGTGGACTATATGTTAAGTTCTGTGCTAGTTTGTAAACATGCTATTTGCATGTTTTAATTTAGCTGAATTTGATGTATTGTGTTTTTATGTAATCACTATTGAATCTAGTTTATTTCTGTTTTTGAGCAAAGAATATATAATACAATGACCACGAAACCATGACAAACTCCCTAAATGATGTTATAGTGTTATTATTAGAATTGTTTAAAGACTTAATTTAATGTGCAAAAACTGTAAATTATTTACATGTTATAATACTTCTTCTGATATGTTAACAGTACATTTTTCTTGTACCTTTTATACAGTATATGTTTTTTTGTGTTAATGAATGTGATTCTTGGAAAATTATTATTCATACACTAAATGTGGGGGTGTGATACATTTACATTTTTAGGACAAACCATTTGCATACATTTTTATGGTATAAAATGAAAATATAATAAAAGTTAATGAAACTAATACATTTAAATAAACAAGAGTCATCTCTTAGAGACTGGGTTAGCTTGACTACATGGAATGATTGTAATCCTACAAGAAACACTTTTCTTCTTTTACAGTTTCTTGGAAAGATCTTCACAGGGGTTGCCAAATCCTTGTTTCAGGTGTTTAAAATAAAAGCACTATATGTAGTAAGGAAAGACTCGGAATTCTGAAGTGAGAAAGTAGAAACTGCATTCTGAAGTGGAGACTGCAAAATCCAAGTACTTTATGAAGTACCAGCATGTTAGTGGAGTACGAACATGTTAGAGACAATGTGAAGAGAGCCGCAACCTTTTCCATTGCGTGTCTGTTGTTTTCAGGGCGTTTTCCGAATGGCCCTAACAGTGCAGTTTATATAGGAGGTGTGAGGTAGCCTTTTTGTTGAATAAACACAACTGTTCATTTAACAGATGAATTGCTAGCTCTATGTGTGTATTTATTACTCATCTCGTTTCTCATTAAAAAATGTTTATTTCCCATTGCACATATTAGATTCCAAAAAATATTTTTAAAAAGATTCAATAGTTAAAGGTTGCTCAAAAGAAAACATTGAAATTGAATTTAGTTTTAAGTTTGACTTGATTGTATGGAATGTTGCATGCTTTTAATAAATTCAATAAAAGTAATAAAAAAATTAAATGGAAGTTAATTGAGCTAGTGATAAGTACCTTAATGGAATTAGTAATGTGATGTGTGGTAACAAAGTGACTATAGATTGCATGCATGCAAGTCAATTCAGTAGGTACAAATACTCATAGGATAATGAATATAAAGTGTATCTTTATTATCAGTATAAAAAAAGAAAAGTTTAATTTAAAAAATGCATATCTGAAACATGAATGCATAAGGTCCTTTCCATTTCTTATATCCCAATACATTAATGTCAACAAAAACCTAGACTTTGCATAAACATGTGTCAGAGGGGGACACTTTTACATTTTTTTGTGCACTGGGTGGTTCCATTAGGCACCCACTGTTGGGACTGGGGGGTGAGAAGTTAAAAGGCTGTCTGTACTTATTAATGGTATTTGCTGTCTTGCAAGGGAGTCACTGCTTTGAAGTCTGGCCTTAGAGAATGTTTGTATTTACCTGGCTTGGAAATATTGGTTCCTAATCAGCATATCTGTACTTATTAATGGTATTTGCTGTCCTGCAAGGGAGTCACTGTTTTGAAGTTTGGCCTTAGAAGAATGTTTGTATTTACCTGGCTTGGAAATATTGGTTCCTAATCAGCATATCTGTACTTATTAATGTTTGGTAACCATACATTTTGTTAACTTGTGTTTTTATTCATTGTTAAACCCAGGCAATTTAGATGTGCCATTGATTAAACTGTTTGTCCAGGACTGACAACAGCAGGGGCTGAAGTAAATATAAACTCCTGGCCAGCAGAAGGCAGAAGGGAGAGTCCACAGGAAACGCTGCCAAGACACTTGGACAGGGCACAGGGGCTCGCAGGCAGACAAGGGTACCTGGCTGGCACGACGTGAGGCACAAGGACGGCAACATTTACTTCCAGGGAGGAAGAGACAGCTCCACAAGGAGACGCCAGTTGTGGGTCCAGCGAAAGAGGGAAGCCGCATGAGAGGACTAAGCGAAGCTGACAGACGAGGAATGAGGCGTGCCTAGGTCCCAGCCACACAAGGAGCCCAGAGTGGAAGAAAAAGGAACAACGAAGAGACGCTGACAGGGAGTCAACAATTTGACACAACTTCTGTAGGGGACCGAGTGTCAGGGGAACAGAGTGCATCCATGGACAGTTGAACGATTAAGTGTTGGGGTAACACAGTGAGCAACTTGGACTCTGCACCACAAAAGGTTGTATCCTCCAATTCTTGTTTTTACAGACTTTTAGAGTGTGGACTGTGTATTTTCCTTTTAAAAAAAGGAAATTAATTCCTGATATGTTTAGGTTCTGTTATGTTCGTTTATCTTTTTAATGTACCTTATATTGTCTTGTACAATAGAACTTACTGTTGCTTTTTTCTGAAATTACTGTTGTGTCTTTCATTGTGTGTTTACTCACCGCCCAATTTAAAGAAACCTGTGTGCTATTATTGGTAAATTTCAGGAGTTTCCAGTCTCTTAATAAAACTGGGTGGCGTAGTCGGATATTTTAATGGTGTCTAAGTTAGATTACCTATAAGTGTGACCAGACACCTGTGACATGTGTACTGTATGTGTACCAACAAAAATTAAAATTATTGATCTACACTTTTTAATAATACTTAGTAATTGTTAAAACAGTAGTTGTTACATTTTTTTTTTTCTCTTCTTAGTTTCCTGTACTGGCACATGGTGTCACTGCTAAATTTAAACATAATCACTTCTAACTGCCAACAGACTGGGCCAAATGTAACTATATTTTCATTTTTCCATTTATTAATAACCACAGCGCTTTTATGCCATTTTTGACATATGTTGCATACCTTTATAAATTACTAGAGGCTTTGCACCGTAATTGACCTGCAATGCATAGTGAAGGAATCTACTTTAATATTTTAGCAAGGAACTGTGAATGACTTTATGCTCATTTTAGGCTTTTGCATGTCTTGTTGCATGGACAGGACTGAAATGTTTGGGCTACCTTCAATGACCCATGTTGAAAACCATCAAACGTGTGAAAACAGGCTTGTTCCTTTTTTACCCTTTTGTAAATTTTCTTATAACAATTGCTTCTTGTATTTAACTATTAAAAAGAAAGAGACAAAATATCACAATTTTTCCATTTTTTGAGATCCTTTTAACCAAAGTACTTTTGAAAAGTCTTTCCACAGTGCTGCATTTCTAAACAAGCATTTCTGATTTTATGCTTTAAAGGTAGCCTCCCCTGCAGAACATTCTGGACTGTTGTTAAATTATTTAACAGCGATGTCCATTTTCATATATAATCTGTCTTTTAGGGGGCTGTGGCATTAGCTCTACTGATTAAAATGCTTTCTAGGCATTTCAAGCAAAATAGAATTTTGCAGAAATTTGGCATGCTTCACCACATTGGCAAATATATAATTTATGTGTACATCAAGTAATGATTTTATTATTTTGCTGGGCAATTATATTAAGTTTGCTAAACAAAATCAATGTTCAGATACACAAGGTGGACAATTTAGATTCTAAGACCCCTGTCATCGGTGAATCTCATCAACAAGTAATGCTACCTGCCTTCAGGATATGCATATATTATATAATTATTTGATAATATTCTTAAATATAAGACTCTTTCAGATCTCTTTTGTAATTATTTCAAATACAAAATGTTCATATTCCTTAGGAAAACATTTTGATAAACATTTTGAATGTTTTAATATAGTGTACATAAAACAATACTTATGAAAAATGACAGTTCCTTAATTCAAACATGTTGAGTACAAATAAATGTTCTTATATACTGTAGGTTCATATTGCTCCCTTTACATTTTTATGGTTGTATGTTTTGTGTCTAATGCTTTGTGCTGCCAAGTATTTGCTTAGAAAAATGAAAACACATTAACTTGTTTATGAGACATGGAGACCCACTTCAGAATTCAAAAACCCTCAGTTATCTGATGAATTTCAACAGACAAAGAAACATATTGCAGCCCTAGAGAACCTGAAAGCACACCAGTAGTGGAGAAGTGGGTGAGCTTCTTCAGACTTTTTAGTTGCGCAGTAGTTATTATTATCAGTGGAGATGATGTCATCTGTACCAAGAATTAAAAATACTCAGTGATTTGAAATATTAACCTTGAGACACGACTGGGGAAGTACAGGAACACTTTTCTACTAGGTTTGGAATAATTACATTTTTGTTCTTTGTTACAGTATGTGTTGTCTTTTGTTGAGTCATGTTGCTTTCTGCTATATATTTTATATATGCTACATAACAACAGAAATCTGAGGAAATCAATTATATCCTGCACATACTGTACAGTGCTGGGCAAAGGTGCTCAGCCACCCAAGAAAATTAATTTTAAAGTTAATCTGCTCAATAAAGTTTTAGTTTGCTTCTGAAAACATCACATAACTTCAAAATATGAATAAGTATTAATAAAACAAAAAGTAACCCAACTTGTGGTTCCATTTACTATGAATGAAGAAAGAAACAAAATGCTTTGTTGATACTATATGTATTTTCTTCAGTGATAAAGTGTTTGCAAAGAACACCATAGGTGGTATCAGAGGGGTGGCATTGGGTCAACTGATGGTCCCAGAACAATGAAAGAGAAAAAAACGTAATGGTTCAATTGTGTTGAAAAGTCTGTACTGAGCACATTTGAGTCTACACATACTGTAGCTACAGGCTGAGCTTTAGTTCTTGCTAATGCCAGCCTAACAGATGGATTACAAAGCCTTTTTAACAAGTATTCCCAATCTCCAGAGTTTTGCATATTGTGGACACATTAAAATCTAAATGCCACCTTTAAACAAAAGCATTATTATGGTTTTTAGCTGCCTAATCTATTTATGTATTTATTTATTTATTTATACCAATGACTAGTCTCTCAACTCAGGCAGTAAATGTCATTGGTAGGCTATTGAGTGCCACCAAACTTAATTATTTTTTGTGTTGTAAAATATGGTTGTTTGCCCCCTGAATGTTTATAAAAAGTAAGTGCCCATGTATAGCAGAACATTTTAATAATGCTGTAGAATAGAGGTAGTTTTTAAAAAGTAATTTTTTTTCTGACAATAGGTAATTTTAATTAACTAAAGTCAATAATTTATCCTGATTTTACTTTTTTATTTCTGCCTCCATGCTCATAGTACAAATTATGTAATAACATACTGAACCTTTCAGGACTTCTTTTTAATGTGTGAAACCGTGCAAAATAACAAAGCATAAATTTCACATGTGAGCACATATTTTGCTAATTATAAAACAAATTCAGTGTATTTACAGTATCTGTTTGTATTATACTATTTCTCAGAGAGCAAAAAGTCAGCTTGTTTATAACAGAGGCACAGATATTACATGGCTAAAGTTAATACTGATTTGTTGTATATACTTAGAAGAATAGTTTATTTTTCTTTTAATTTTTGTCCATGTCAATTCACACCTCACAATTTAGTGTGTGACATCATGGTAGTGTTCTTTATGCATTGATGCAGCATACTTACAATTTGTCTAATTTTTGTTAAACATTAAAAATGGTTTGTTTGGGTTGCTGACCATCTACTCCTGTACCCTTCAATAATCTCCCTAACAGCTTATTTTCTCACTGGTTCAGTTTTGGACTTGGGGAACCTCTGCCGGTTATTTGTTTTAGCGATGAGAAGCATGGTAGACTGGGCAGGTGCCACACCATAAGGATGAGGTCTACCATGCACAAAGAGGAGCTGTGTGTCCAGGAAAAGTGTAATGGAATGGACAGTTATAATTTTGGGACTACAACCACTATATTAAAAACAAGCAGCAGTCTGTCTCATTTATAAGCTTAAGTTCAGATAGACTAAAATAACCTGTTAATGAACTCTACAGACACAGAGCAGTGCAGTTAGTGGCACAGCATTGAGAATGTGAGAATTTTTTTTTTGTTTTAATCCCATATATTCTATCTGTAAGAGCTGATCTTAGAAAGTTAACTCTTTAAGTTATATTCATATAGTGTTTGCTTAGTCATAGAAAATGGTATAGCCTTTATCCTCTGTAAGTTAATATGAGATAGAACTTTCTTGCTATAACTAAGATGCAGTGAGTTAATTGACTCAGTTGATGTTTAGAATAGGTCCCTATGTTAGCAGGGACTGAATGACCCATTTACAGCATGAAAATGGGTTAAGCATACAGTTTTCTGACCGTTTAGAAATTGTTCAACTGTATAAGCAAACTTAAAGAAATGAAACAAGAATTATAAGCTTTAAACAGAACTTTTCTTAAACAAGAACTTTTCTTTTCTTTGCTAAATCATTTTTTCTCTATTTTGTGTGAACTGTTTTACTTTGAATTTTTACAAATGTTTTTAAAACGAAAATATTTTGCCTGTAGAATCATTTCAACGCATCAAGCTTTGCCAGAATCCCATTTTGCATACTGCTAAACTTTGGTAATTTTGGGAAAATGCAGCTACACTGTATATTTTCCATTTTATGTTATCTACCTGAAAGCCTATAACTTATATTTGAAATGGAAGTATCTTTTTCCCAAAGGAACTTAAGATAAAACAGATAACGCCTTTTATTGGATAAAGTGTGTGCACTTTCATGATCAAAGCTTTAGGCAGAGCTGTCCATCAATAGAATAGCTTGCCAATTACATGTGTGTAACATTACGAGCTACAGAACCCCACGTGTGGCATAAATAACAGATCATCTGAGAGTGAAAAAGAGACAACAGAGACATTAGAGAGAGAGAGACTCTCGATTCCATCAGGGACATTCCATTTACATAGTTGCTGTCCATGCATCTGCCCAATTGCTGAATGTAAAAGCCGTCCTGCAAAACCACTCCTCCTCTGATAAAGATGTTAACTTTACCTTTATATAAAATATTATTTAAACCTTCTGACTTTAAATCAAGGATGTATTAAGGCTTTACATCAAGACTTTACTAATATTAGCTATTTTTTTATCATTTATTTCATTTTGCTCATTTGCTATCCTTCTTTTTTAATAAATACTGCTTTTAAATTTCTATATCTTAATTGTATATCTTCAGTGATTGAAGTAATAAAGTGAATACAAGGAAGCAGGTGTTAGGAGATTGCCAATTTCTTCCTCACATGGTTAGTAGCTTTTGGGGGATAAGCCCCAAACAAAGGACAACACAGAGGAAGTAACACATCATTGGTTGGCAAGTGGCATTGGCCAAGGTGTATTAGCCTTCATGTGTCTAGATTAATCTCAGGGTCAAGGTGTATCAGTCTTTAGGCCTAGGTTATAACTGGGGTGAACCATAAGGTTGTGTCACCGATATGTATCTAGTTATTCTTGTGGGCCAAAACAGCCTTAAGATCAAGATTATATTGGGGACACCTGTGTGTTGCACATGCTATAGCTCAGTTGCTGCGCATACTACTGATGGGCTGTGCAGGCATCACTTATAGTATAATCATGACTTAAATATATAAGGTGTCTTTTTGTGAGTGTGTGTATTAAGCATGCAGTGTGAGAGTAGGCCAAGCCCCAAACTTGCTAATTTTCACTAGCCCTACATTAATGTAAAATGGTAACATCTAGTGAATGTGAATTTGAGAGACAAAGAGGTCTGGGTGAAAGAAGACAATAATCCCCTAGGAATCTAGAGAGAAGGTTACTCAGCAGTTTGTTCACCCTTTGCTTGGACAGAGTAAAAACATGCAAGACAGGCAAGAGGATAAAACACCTCTTAAAATACAGAGAACAATGCAGTACACGATCCTGATCCTGTTAAACAGAGTTTCATTATAGTTTTAACGATGGTGTGCAAGGACTAATCTGTCACCAGTATGATTCCCTCCAATCTTTCAGCTGGAACCAATCAGTTATGTACCCAAAGAAGCAGCAAGTTGGCTAGGTACTTAGAGCAGCTTATAAGTTGCTTAAAAACTCACTCTGTAAGGTATGCAGAAAACTGAAATAAGTATTATTATTATAAGTATTCATGATTGCACTAGTTTCAGGAGCTGCCAGAGAGCACTGTTGCATGATGACCACAAGACATTTACAAAGCCACAACCGATCTCAGAAATGATATCTCAGAGGTCATTCCTGGACAAGCTTAAATTTGGTCCCAACTCAGAGGCTAGTTGAGCTTGGAGTCAGAAGATGAGTTAGGATAAAGAAGGCAGATAAACTACACAACCAGAGAGCCACTGCACCTTGTGGACAAGAAGTAAGACCTGTTAGAAACAACCCAGAGAGAATACAGGCTTTGCTGTTTTCCATTTACTATTCATTGAGTTCATTCATTCATTTTCCAACCCACTATATTCTAATTACAGTGTCACGGGGGTCTGCTGGAGCCATTCCCAGCCAGCACAGGGCGCAAGGCAGGAACAAACCCCAGGCAGGGTGCCAGCCCACCGCAGGACACACACACTAGGGACAATTTAGGATCGCCATTGTGCCTAACCTGCATGTCTTGGGACTGTGGTAGGAAACCGGAGGACCCGGAGGAAACCCACGCAGACACAGGGAGAACATGCAACTCCACGCAGGGAGAACCTGGGAAGCGAACCGGGGTCTCATAACTGCGAGGCAGCAGCGCTACCACTGCGCCAACGTGTCGCCTCATTGAGTTGAATGGATTGTTGTCCTTCTAATTATTTTCTAAAATAAAATGCTATATTTGGATTTTCATGTTATTGCAGTTCTTGATATTATTCTAGGCTCAGAGACACTACAGTAACACCCTGGTGTGGTCACAGAATTTTAAACCTATGTTAATGTGGGTGTCTTCCTCACAATCTAATGCACAATGCAGTACACTGTCTTTTTATTTTGGCTTACAGTAATCCCTCCTCCATCGCGGGGGTTGCGTTCCAGAGCCACCCGCGAAATAAGAAAATCTACGAATTAGAAACCATATGTTTATATGGTTATTTTTATATTGTCATGCTTGGGTCACAGATTTGCGCAGAAACACAGGAGGTTGTAGAGAGACAGGAACGTTATTCAAACACTGCAAACAAACATTTGTCTCTTTTTCAAAAGTTTAAACTGTGCTCCATGACAAGACAGAGATGACAGTTCTGTCTCACAATTAAAAGAATGCAAACATATCTTCCTTTTCAAAGGAGTGCGCGTCAGGAGAGAGAGAACAAAGCAAGCAGTCAAAAAAAAATCAATAGGGCTTTTTGGCTTTTAAGTATGCGAAGCACCGCCGGTACAAAGCTGTTGAAGGCGGCAGCTCACACCCCCTCCGTCAGGAGCAGAGAGAGAGAGAGAGTGAGAGAGAGAGAGAGAGAGAGAGACACAGAAAAATAAAGTCAAAAATCAATACGTGCCCTTTGAGCTTTTAAGTATGCGAAGCACTGTGCAGCATGTCCTTCAGGAAGCAGCTGCACACAGAAGGTAGCAAAGTCCCTGTCGTCTAGGTGTGCGAACAGCCCCCCTGCTCACACCCCCCTACGTCAGCGCAAGAGAGAGAGAGAGAAAGTAAGTTGGGTAGCTTCTCAGCCATCTGCCAATAGCGTCCCTTGTATGAAATCAACTGGGCAAACCAACTGAGGAAGCATGTACCAGAAATTAAAAGACCCATTGTCCGCAGAAACCCGCGAAGCAGCGAAAAATCTGCGATATATATTTAAATATGCTTACATATAAAATCCGCGATGGAGTGAAGCCGCGAAAGGCGAAGCGCGATATAGCGAGGGATCACTGTACTTATATTTGACTATTAATGCTGGGATAGACCTCTCTGTGGCTCAAACCAAGAAAAAAATGAAGAAAAGACTATAGGTTGGCAAAACTGTCCCAATTTAGAACAGACACCTGTTTACAGCAGTTGTCAAATCTTTACATTTCATTATTGTCATATGTGGTTATATTCTGCAATTCTTAAATAATCTTAAGATTGAGTGCGAATGGTATCAAATTTTATTTTCAGTAAATGATTTTCTCTCTATAGACAGATTTAAAGAATGCAGGCGTTCAAATTGTGATCAATTGTGATTGCTACCTTGAGTTGGATTAAAGTGTCTTAATAAAAGACAGTTTTTGTTACTTTGGCTGTGAATTTCCACCTCAAATGGAGCTAACATTTGCTTTCACAGAGACACTGTAAAGGTTTTATAAACTGATGTCTGTGATTGAGAGTAACAGTTAAAAATAAGCATTCTGACAGTGGAAGAAGTGCCTACATTGAAAGTGGTTGCTGTTTATTTTCAAAATGCAATGAAATCATAAAAGCTGCAGACATAAGCATTTGCTATGTCAGTAGCAATTTACCTGTAGACATATAACACTAGAAATAGTATACAACAGTGAAAAATGTACAGAATATCTACCACTAAATAAAAAGAGCTAGCAATGTAGAACAAACTCAGTCTTTTCTTTTTTAAATGTCAGTCACAGGTATTTATTTTTAAAAATGTTTAACCCAACTAATATTTCCTTTCTATTCTAATTCTGACATGCAATTTATCTTGATGAGGTCTATGTATATAAGAAATTTCAAAATCTTTTGTTCTTAAGCATCAAAAGGTTCTGTAGATTGTAAAAGGTGGGTGAAATACAAAATGACAAATAATTTAATATGTACTTTATAAAGATAAATTTATAATTTATTTCCTGCCCCTTTGCTAAGGGAGAATCCATGGACCCATGAATTTTTTATTTGATCGATCAGTCATTCCATCCCCTTAAGAACAACAGAGTTCATGGTGCTCTGGACTAGGGGACAGTATAGGAAGATATTGCTGGGATCTTAGTCTACTAAGGCATTGAAGATGGTTCCAAGCTATAAACTCAAACTCAAGAGATAAACTGGAGTGAAGGCTTACTAGCAGAGGAAAGAGAATTCTTTGTTTTTGTCAGGTTTCTCCTTGAACTCGTGGGAGATCTCTGTTTTACCCTACAGCCGGGATGGCAGAGCTATTAGGAGAGCTCTTCAATTTATTGGCAAAAGTTTTTCTGTTTGAGGTTTGTGGTGATAGACCATTTGTCAATAAATAACTCATAATAATAATAATAATAATAATGTATGTATATTGCCTTTCCCATTCTCAGTTGATGCAATTGTCAAAATAATACAGTTTATTTATAACATAAGGATAACAGAAGATGATTATACTCTATACAAAGCTATACAGACAACAACTAACAACACAAAATATAAATCTGCAGTTTAGTTTGATCTTTTTCTCTCATTTTATTTTCTTTATTCTTATCTAAAGAATTAACTCAATTAAGTATTATTTGCTCAGAACCAGTTCCTAAATGTTCTTTCAAAGAATTATATGGATAAGGTCTTGGCTAGTTATAAAGTTCTTGCACTTTGATGGTGGCATTACTTCATTCACAGATTGCCTGTGTGAGTGTGTGTTTGTATGTGTGTGTGTGTGTTTGAGTGTGCTATATAAAGGAATGGCATCCCATCCTAGGCTGGTTTCTATCTTGCGCCTGGTGTTCCAGTTCCTGGTTTGATAATAAATGGATGAAGATATGAATCTGTGTATTTAAAGTTCATCTATGGAGCACAAGCACAAATGCTGCAGTGCTAGTAGCTATTTAGCATTGTTTTTATACAGATACGTCAAACAGGGTAAATTAATTAAAGATAGTATAACAGTGAACTAGTAAGTTAATACTATACCATACCATCTCCTAAGCCCGCTTAATCCATAGCAAGGTTGCAGGGGGCTGAAGACAATCTAAGCAAGCACATGGGAAAAAGGTTGGGACAACCCTTGAACAGGGCACTAGAACATCACAGGGTGAAAACACACACATTGATCAAACTGAGCATCACCAACCCACCTTACCTGCATGTTTTTGAACCATAGGAGGAAACCAGAGAACCTGGAGGAAATGTATACAGTCACAGGGAGATCATGCAGACTCAATGTGACAAGGACCAGGACACAAACCCTAGCCTCCTTGCTGCAAGGCAAGAGCACTACCACTGAACCACAATGCCGTCCCCAGTGTTAATGTTAATGTTAAATTCACTTGTTTGCTTAACTAGTATAGAATGTTAATATATGTTGCTTCATAGATAATGCAAGGTTTATGTTTATCCCATATAGGCTAACATGTTAATGGAACATTCCCAACACTTTTCTTAAATTCTGATGTAACATTCAGAAAAAAAGATTAGATTTTTTGTTTGCAAATAAAAAGGTATAGAGGCATACAGTTTTCTGACAGTATACGTCTGTCATATTGAATGTTCTAAAATATGTGATTAGCAACATAAATAGAAATGAATACAGCAACTTAAGAAAAAATAAGATGTATAAGCCTTTAAACTGAAACATCATAAGCAAGAAGTAAATTTTTGTTTGTATTATCAAGTTTTCTGTTCATTTTTGTGCAAACTGATTTTGCTTTGAATTTTACTAAAACGTTTAAAATTTAGATACTTGGACTGTGAAACATTTTTGTTTTGGTGTACATGTCATAATTAATAATTAAACCTTTCAAACGTTGCATAAATTTGAAAACCTCAAAGAAATGACCTACAGATTGGGTCAACTAAAATACTTTTTTCCAGTTACCAAACACTGTTTAAAGGTAATATAACTCATGCTTAGCATGTTCATTTTTTTATTGCATAATGAAAACTAGTGTGGCACAGTTTTGCAAGGCATCTTCTGTATCCAGCATCCTAAGGGTGATTGTAACGCTCTCCAGATGTCTTTGTGGGTTTTTCTTCCTGTACCCTGGCTGTTACCCACATTCCTAAAGATCTCCAGTTTAATTAGTGATTCTGTTTTTTTCAAAGTTCCAAGTTTATTGTCTTGTGCACAGTAAGGAAACACGTTTCCCCGTACAATGAAATTCTTTCTGAGGTTAAATGAGTATGTAAATGGACCCCGAGATGTACTGGCGCCCTGCTCAGGGCTAATACATGCCGTATGACCAATCCTGCAGTAATATTATGGTAAGAAATGGACACCCATTAGGGTTAGAAGAATTCCTCCATTGATTTTTTCCACTCACTTATTGCATTACTGGATTATGGATACTGAAAAGAAAGCGGTCTTAAAGACAAAGTCCGGGCCAGCCTTGAGTGAGATGTCATTCAATAGCAGAGCATATTCATGCACACATTTATATTGTGCCAATTTTGAGTGTCCAGTGAACCAAACATCATGTCTTTGGGATATGGGAGGAGATTGCAGGGCTGTGAGAAAACCATCATAGAGTGTGCCAACTCCACACAGAGACTTGTTGGACCAAGACTAAACCCTTGCCCAGGAAACTGTGAGGCAATAACACTAACAAATGTGCTGAACAAAATCTGCAGAACTAATTAAAAAAAAAAAAAAACCAAACACTGGTAGATTATAACCATGTTTTCATGAATACCGATTTATGTGAGTGGCTACTTGATAAAACAATACTGTCTTTCATTTACTTCATTAAATTCTCTATTTCATTTGCAGAGTGCTTTGTTGACTTTATCATTAGAATGAATCTGGCTCTGCAGAACACTTTAGTGTATCTGAAAAAGGTAATCCAATAAGCAATTTATTCACTGAATACACGTTTCCACTCCCTCACACTAGTCAGCAATGGGATGGGCTCATTTGTCATTGTCCAAATTGGAACAAATGGTGTAGGCAAAGTTAGGTAGCCAGTTCTGCAAGATAACTTTAAAGATTTCCCAGCCTCATTATTCTCTACCTAGCATTCTTATGTGCATTGGGTTTCTCATTTTTGTAAATGGTTTCAAATATTTTCATATTGGTTTATATTTATATTGTGTTTTTATATTATCATTTGCTGTTGTTTTATATAATGTTGTGATGATGTCATATATTGTATATTGTACTTTCAACTGTATTTTGCTGTTGTTACTTCTATGGCAGTATCAACAAGAGAAATTCCCAGAAACTATATACATTTTAAATAGGAGCTTTTACCCAGTTTTAACACAGTGATAATATCGCAGGTTTTATGTTTTTATCTTCTTTGTTTGAAAGTATGCAGCGGCATACATTATTTTACTTTTAAATATTGATAAATGTATGTTGTGGCAGGTGGCAGCGTGTCATACCCAGCTGGGATGCCTGGAAGGACCGGGAGAGGGACTAGACCACAAAAGGGCAGCCGCCCTGGTTAGCAATGGGTGCCACGGGAACCGAGCTTGGAAGCTCAACCCTATTGGGACCCATGGCCACTGCCAGGGGGATCCCGGAGGATCCTAGAGCCCTGGAAACCAACACTTCCGCCACACCAGGAAATGCCGCCGGAAGAACGTCAGCGAGCACCTGGAGCACATCCGGGTGAACTATAAAAGGGGCCGCCTTCCTACAGTCGGAGGGCCAGAGTCAGGAGGAGGAGGAGGACAAAGCTTGAGGAGGAGTGGTGGTGGAAGAGAGAGAGAGAGAGAGAGAAAGGAGTTTTTGGTGTGTTAGTTTGTGCTTGGGATTGTATTGTGGCTGGGGGAAATGGGGAAGACTTGCCCTCCAGCTGAAGAAAATAAAAGTTTATTTATTTTTATACATGCCTCATGTGTCCAATCTGTGTCGGGTTGGGCGCAATATAGTGCCTTTGTTACAATGTATTATTGTATAGTGTGTCATTTACCCTTTTTTTATTCCTGTGCAATTTGTTTATGTTTTACAAATTATGTTTTTGCAGTAAATTTAACATAAGGAGTATCTTTTTTTAAATACAAGCTATTCTTGTGTTTGCCTCAACACTAAACTCATCAAATCCTTTCTTGTCAGACTAAAGTGCAATGTGGTCGTGCCATCACCTTGTGACATTCTAAAATAAATCTGAGGAGAATCACACAAATCAAACAGAAGATGATTTGTTGTTCTGTTTGTAATTGTGCGTGTAAAAACTTTAAAACAAAATACACCAAAATGTTCCTAAACTTTTTATATCTCAGTTGTTTATTAGTTATGTTTGTTCAATGCTCATGATTTTATTCTTTTTTTTGCCTAGTTTTGGGGCTTTTATCACAATAGCTGTACTATCTTATTTCTTGCACATTTTGTTGTATGAGTCATCCTGCCAGAAGGACTTCAGAGGAGGTTAAAGGCCCCCCCCATTGTGAATGCGGTCAAAAAAAATTGCAAAATCTAGGAAACCTAACTAAAATGTAAACACGCTTTAACGGTGTGCTTTGTTTTCAATATGAGAATTTGTTTCCCTTAAGAAACACTATGGCATTAAACTTCGATGAACCAGAAATCTTCAAGTTGAATACAATATAGCTAGGGTTTCTCTGGTTAAATGATAATCAACGATTCATGTTTCTTCAAGCAGCATGTTCTCCCAGGTCAAAGTTGTTTGTAACTCACTACTGTACAAAAAGCAAAACAGTTTTAATTTGATTTTCTGTAATAACTAAGGCAGAATTCAGCATACTAAGGTTATTTAACTGTTATCATCCATTAACATAAACATAGATAATTTAATGCCAGTTTAGATTAGCTTAGATAAGCGTTTAACAGATGGAATCATCTAAACATAAAGTTATCAAATTTATTTAAAAATAGGCATGTTGTGGATAGATCCAGCAAAGCCTTAAAGAAGCAGAGTGGCTAAAATCCCAGATGTGTGGATGGTCAAATAGCTATTGGGTTATATTAATTTATACCTGCAAGATAGATAACTGAATAATGTAGAGTAGAGGCCCTTATACTGGATAAGCAAAATGAGAAAAGAAAATATAGCTCTTTAACACCTTTAAGAAAAATAAAAATGACATCAACCATAAGGTTAATGAGCACATGAGAATAGTTGTTAAAAGGGAAAGTAGGAATGCCAAAAGGCAGCTAGAGAGGAATATCAGTAATAAAGCAAAAGTCTGTCCTAAAAACTTAAATTATTTCAGCTGTAAGAGAATGGTCAAGCTGGAGGTGAAAAGTAATAAGCATGATGAAATGAAAAACTCTAAAGTAGACATACTGTATCAAATAAATTTACTTTTAAAGAAGTTTTCACTGGTTAGTAACATTCTAGTGGCTACAGAGAAAATACAAAATGAGTTAAAAATTATAGAGATTAGTGTTTTACCAAGATTAAAAGGCTAAACAATCATAGACCCTCAAAGAGGCTAGTCTAAATATATTCAATAAAAGTGGATATGTACTGTGTGAATAATTTTTTCAGATGTCACTGATACATTCCTAAAGAGTAAAAGTTGGCAAATTCAGTGTGTCTGACCGTGGGGGTCCTGCAAAGAATAGTGAAAACATCTTTGGGACCTCTCTGCCTTCCACGAAAGACATCTTTATAAAGTGTTGCATCAGCAAAGCTCACAGCATTAGGAAGGACCACTCTGTCCCCTCCTGTGGTCTCTTTATCATACCGCCATCTGGCAGAAGGTACAGTAGCAACCGGACCAGTCCTGCCAGGTTCTGCCACAGCTTCTACCCTTTGGCTGTTTGGACTCTGAACTCTCTGCTGCCCTCCTGCTCCTAGTAGTTTCGTATGTAGTACATTTGTTAAACTTGTTACTAGTGTTGTATTTTATTATTAGTTGTTTCGTTATTATTATTACTGTCTTAAATTAATACTATTTGTTTGTTTGTTTGTTTGTTTGTTTGTTTGTTTATAGTATAGAATATTGGCTCCAGCAGACCCCCGTGACCCTGTAGTTAGGATATAGTGGGTTGGATAACGGATGGATGGATAGTATAGAATAGTTCTTTTTTCCTGTCTTACACTTGGCCTGTGTTGTTGTGTATGTTGTACTGTAGTCCTGGAGAATGTTATTTTGTGCCACTGTATGCTGCAATACTGTGTATGACAATAAAACCACTTGACTTGAATTGTCTTGATTTGACTTATACAAAAAATAATCCACATTGAAACTTGTAATTAATTATAGATCATTTAGCTTGTAATGTATCACAGGTAAATTAAAAGATGACATTGTAAAAATCATAATGGTGCCAGTTTACATGGAAATCTTACTTTATTAATATGCTGGATATTAATACAGGTGGATACAATTCAGGACTGGCAGATGCTATACATGTTTAATGTAATAAAAAGTAAAAAATAAAACCTATTAAATAAAAAAAATCTAAATCTAACAAGTACACTTTACTTAGAAGATTTGGTAACCCTGGTTTACTTATTATTGTCCATCATCAGATAGAGGAAGTTTATAGAATTTGGGATTATATAGCACACTGTATAGAGTAAAAATCAAGAGAAGTTGTGCTTAAGAGGTATAATAAATCTGGAAAACTGTGATGTCTTGGTCTCCATTTTAAGTGGATCTTATAATGCAGAAACAAGTTTAGAAGAGAAATTCCAGACAACTTCAGGTTTGCAGGGTATGAGCTAGGATGAGGTAGTCAGAATCTGTTTAGCATAAGGGAATACACTTTTGAAGAGAGATATCCAAAATATTTAAAAGCATGAAATTAATAAAATTTACATTGAAGTTTTTCAACAAGAACAGAGCTGCACTGGGGGAACATAAATGAAAGACAACTTTCACACAAATGTTAAAAAATATTTGTATCGTTAGAAAATTTCAGATTTCAAGATTTTTTTGCACACATTAGTAAATAGAATGTTAATGCTGCATTGTGTAAAATAATATTTTATGTCAAATATGTTCTTATATTTTTTTCCTTAAAAGTTGTATACTTTTAATCTTAACAAATCAAATATCACTCAAGTATGGTGTATTTATCAGTGTAAATGCCTTGAAAATTTGTAAAATATATGAAAACATGCATGGATTTAAATCTACTTTCAGCAAAAGTTAGCCTGGATCTAAGTTTTGGTACAAAAAAGATTACAGTGAGAAATAATATGGGAAATAATTTCATTTATTGAAAGCATTTGATTTGTTTAATCTTTTTACATAAACTTTCTATATTTAAGCCTATATGATAAAAAAATTCTTACTTTAATTTTTATCTTCATAACTATTTTTGAACATTATGTTCTTTATAAATTTTTTATTGTAACAAAAATATGTCAGTGGTTTATTATGAAACATATGAAAATTAACAATGTAAAATCCATCCTTTATTAAACTCAGAACAATCAACTCAAATGCAACAAATGTTTCCTGTGTAGTCAGTATTTGTTATTCTCAAGTTAAACCATCATTTGTCTAACGAGTATTCATCTTTGACAAAAGGAATGTTCCTTCATATTACAGGTATTATCTGCCAGTGCATTAGCCATAATATTCAGATACGTCTGCTGTTTATCAGTACAAATGTGAATTCTGTCCACGATTTCCGGTTCATATATAACTCTTTAGGGAATCCAACCAGCCATCTAATTTAGTGTTATTGGCATATTTACTAATTTGTTTGTTATGTAATTACTTAAAATAAAAACAAGTTACAATCTTGTCACATATCTCTGGGGAACCCCTCTGTTTATTTCTCCTAATTAGAAAATGAATACTATTAATTTAACTCATTTTTTAATTTGTTCAAGACAACTCCTATACTATTCTGCACACTGCATTCAGAATTACTATAACTCACAGTTTAACAAATAGATGTTTATGAATCACAATAGTCAAAGCTTTCTGAAATAAGGCAAAGAATTACAGCAGTTCAATGTGAAAGGTTTTTTGATTGCTAAATAATTTTAAGTACATTCTCCTTAAATATTTACTGTTTGTTGTAAATTGCTTGATATGTTTTTTTAAATATGTTTAGAGGTGTTTATTTGTTTTGGTAAGTACAATCATCTTATAATGAGAATATAATAAATATTACCTGGCTCTGTGCTTTTGTGTTTTTAACTTACAAAATGTGACTACTTCATCACTCTACATAACCTTGTTTTTCATGACAAACTTTTTCACTGTTAGTTCTAGCATATTTTTGATCTATTTTTACTACTTTTTATAAACCCTACCCTGTGGTCAGGTACCATTTCTTGATGGTTCTGAGGTGTATAGGATGACTTCAATGTTAATAAAATTATAAGTTTAACTAAATATATAAAAACAGTGATCTTTGTTAACATTATATGAAAAACGTTCAAAAAAGTTTCTGTATTTTTATATTTTCGTTGGAAAATCAGTAGTAATAGTAGAAATTTGGCATTAAAAAGTTGGTATGATACTGGGAAAATTGCATCGCAAATGAAGGTGACTATGTAGAAAATTGGTGTGATTTGTTTTTGAAATGCTTAATAAACAGAGTTAAAAAAAAAGTATGGAAACCTTTTGAAAGTCCCTCATATATAGATGGATATTTGTCCTTCAGCAAATCTGGACATCTAAAGCTGCTACAACATGTATTCATATATATATATATATATAAATTAAAGAAATAGGAAGAAATCTCTTAGAAGAGAAGATATAAAAAGTGTATTCAAGTGGATAGGTACTTAGCTTTCCATTTTGTTTATCGAATATGCACTTTGGTATCCATAAAAAGTCATCTTGGAAGATGTTTAGTTGTGTGAACTTGTGAAACAAAAAGGATATATATATAAAATGTCTAAAAAAACATGAACAGAAGCTTTAAAAAGACATAAATGCTAATGAAAATTTAAAAGTGAACTCTGGAAAAGAAGAAAAAATTTAAGAAACACAATACTGTAAAATTCTCATTTCCTTTTTTATTTTTTAAAGAAAATAACACCTCATACAATCAAGACGAAGTAACACAACAAATAAATTCATAGTCAAACTAGAAAAAAAGAAGAAAAAAAAAACATCAGAAAGTTAAAAAAAGAACACAGAAACAAAAAAAAAAGACAAACACTAACAAAGCAGAATTCAACCCCCACCCAAGAGAAGGGCATGGGCAAAAAGAGTCACTGCTTTACAGGTAAGTCTCAAGTTTTTACACCTAAGCCCCAATTCAAGCCCCAAGTATGAATAAAACATGACCAAGCCCCCAACGGAAACTTGGCCCATTATTTATTTCTGTGTCCTTCTTACTCTCAGGGACACACTGTAGAAACCTAAAAATAAAATTAGAATCATTAAATTATATAGAAATCAAATAAGTGAACCAGCCTTCGTGCTGTACAGACCTACAATGTGAACACAAGTCTGAATATACTGAAAACCTTGATCCTAGAGATAAAGTAAACCTGAGGATGATGGATATGGAGAATAGAAGTGTGTGTGTCTGTTTTATTTGCCCACAAGGATGTACTGTCTTGCAGGCCTATGATACATTGTATTTACAAAAGACTAAATTAGACAAAAGACTGTTACTCATCTGAGCATGATGGAGCTGCATCTTACAATCGGACCAAATGCCCACTCTTGTGAGTTTTCAGTGTTGAATTCCACTCAACAGCAATGATCTCTACTTTTGATGTCAGTATTCTGTGACAAAATGGGCCTTGCTCATTGTCAACTACTGAAAGAGTCAAAAACTCTTGTTCTCTACAACAAAGAGGGACATGTTGCAATCAGTAATTAAATCAGAAAGTATTAAATTTGTGATAGCTTTCTGCTGTGGTGATTCATCCTGTAACGTTGCAATTCATGGCTTTCTATTAACTGTGAAATCTGAGGCTGTTGTTCACTGCTGCTGATTTTTTTCATTTCCATTCTTCAGATCTTTAAAGAAAATGTAAGCATATGCTGTAAAGCAAATTTCATTACAGGACCCCTACATTAATTCTGACTATCCTACTCTCTACCACCAATGTTATCAGTTTCATTACCATCTTGTTTGGCAAACTAAGTAATTTCTATAAATTGAACAGGTTAATTTTAGAATTAACGTTGTTAAGATGAATATTCTTCCTAAGCTTCTTTTTTTATTTCAAAACATTCCAATATACATCAATAAATAATTTTTTACGCAATTAGATTCAACAATAACCTAATTTATTTGGAACTCAAAACATCCACGTATCCAAAGAGCAACCCTACAAAGACCTAAGGCAGAAGGTGGCATGGCTCTACCTGGGCAGCAAACATACAAGCTATAAAAACCTGGACACAAATAGATGAACATACACAGGCCTGGTCCGCAATAGCAGTAATATCCTACAGTACTTCTTTATATTCCCTGCTTTATGCCCCAATAAATGCAAGGTATCGGCAATATACCTCTCCAAGAGAACCACCTTTTTCAACCCTTATAAACATATGCAGTTTTTAATATCTGGAAAAAATTTGGGATTAAATTGCTCAGAGGTCTTTATGTAGACAACATCTTTGCATCCTACGAACAATTACATTCCAAATTTAACTTTCCAGCTACACATTTCTTTCACTATCTTCAAATTAGGAACTTTGTTAAACAGAACCTGCCCGATTTTCCTCATCCTGCACCCTTGTCCATGCTGGAAAAAATATTGCTCAATTTCAAGGACTTAGACACCATCTCTGCAATATATAAAATTATTTTACAGTCCTTCCCTTCCAAAGATCCAAGAGGACAATGGGAAAAGATCTCTTAATCAATATATCAGAAAGGGAGTGGAAAGTAGCAATGCAGAGACTTCACTTGAGCTCCATATGCGCAAAGCATACAATTATTCTACTCAAAATTATATATCGAGCACATCTGACTCGCCTAAAACTGTCCAAAATGTTTCCAGGGCAAGATCCAACCTGTGAACGCTGCAATCAAGTCCCAGCCTCACTGGGTCACATGTTTTGGGCCTGCGCCAAATTAACATCATTTTGGTCCAATATTTTTAAGTGCCTTTCAGACAGCCTTGGTGTCACAATCCCTCCTAACCCATTAACAGCTGTGTTTGGTGTTCTTCCAGATGGGTTTAAAGTGGAGAAGGACAAACAAACTGTGATTGCATTCACTACACTTTTGGCATGCAGACTTATTTTGCTAAACTGGAAGAATCCTAACTCTCCTCTTTTAAGTCAGTGGGTAACTGATGTTTTATACTATTTGAAATTGGAAAAAAATCAAATATTCAGTTAGAGGATCTGTACAGAATTTTTTTAAAACCTGGCAGGATATAATTAATAAAATTTTAGAATAAGCTCTTAAAGCACCAAGGAAGCAATTATCTCCACATTTCTTTTTCTTCTCCATTCATCTCTACTGGCCTATTAAACTCATCAATTTAGGTATGTTTACAAGCCTTAAGTTTTACCCCATTGGCCATGCTCTCTCTCTCAGGGGTGGGGGTCGACTTGTCTTTCAATCCTATTTTTTGTAAAAATTGATCGATTTGTATGAATGATTACAATAAAATTCATAAAATTATTAAAAAAAAAATTGAACAGGTTAATATTGAAATAGAATATTATAATTTATTATATTTATTTTGGCAGGAGTTACTAAGAAAAACTATCTCAGCAGGCAACTGAAAAAAAATCATTTATACAGGTACCGGGTATAATAATAATACCAAGCTTTATCATGCCAGCTGGATCAATAAAGTGACTGTACTGAAAAAAGAAACACCCTATAAGGAATTGACAAGTCATTTAGATGAAAGCTTACACACATTCTAAAGCTAAACCTGTGTTCTTTTTGTTGCAGAGAAGCCTGTCCTTGAAATAGAGATGATATTTTCTTTACACACAGAAAGGACTCCCACCCCCCACCATGACTGCTGTTCTTAGAGTGACTGTAGCTTTGTTTGCACCCTGTAATGAAACATCAGTGAGTTCACCACAGACTGACATGTGAATCATCTTTGTAAAGTTTAAAGTTTGGCGATTTCCAATATTTGTCTCAAAAAAGGCTCACTTTAATTTTGAATGGACAACAACAGTTTGCAAATGCTGAAACTGAAAAAACTATAACTGTGTTAACATAAATATACAGGATGTCAAATGAGTGTGACATAAATAACATATAAAAGTGTAGTGAGAACAGAGATCCATCCATCCAATCACTTTCTTATCCCAATTAATTCAGGGCAAGGTTGTGAGACAGCAAGAACCTATCTCACCAACCATTGGTTGCAAGGCAGCAACAACACCTAGACAGGGTGCTAGTCCATTGCAGAGAGAACACACACACCAACATACAACACCAGATCACATATCCTGCATGTCCTTTGACTGTGGAAGGAAACCCATACAGACACAGGGAGAACATGCAAGCATTACTACTGTGCCACTGAATCAATGACAGAGATAATGACTGAAAGTACCACAAAGGAAATTGCAATAGGTAGGAATAAGAAAATATAAAACAATGCTATAACAAAAAATATAAAGAGTAATAATTAAATAAAATAAAAGTAATGCAACAAAAATGAATTATCACATATAGACTATACATATACAGTAAATGTAAAGAATAACCCAAGAAGAAAGAAAACAATATAAACAATGCGGTAAAATACTAAAAATAGTAGACCAGTCTACAGTTAACAAAAACTGCTAAAAAATTTATATAACAGAAAAAATTAAGGATAATACATGCAAATATAACAGACAATTATGTACATACACATATATATGTGTGAAATTTGCAAATACATTATTGAAGTAAAAAAAAAGTTCCAGAGTGAAAAATAATTGAAAACATACAGTATAATAGAGTAGATATGGGTGGTATAAGCGCATTCAAAATAATCGAGGGTGTGAAGAACCCATTGGTTCCAGTACTATTAAAGATGACAGTTATGTATAAATCAAATTTTATTTGTCACATACAAATTATCCATACAGTACAACATGTAATGAAATGCTTAGGTGCTCAAATTCAATGACTGTGCCTTTAAGAAGAACAACAAAAGGACAATAACAATATTACGTGGCTTTATTGTATAAATGTTAAAAATCATTAGTAGAATTTAAAATATTTGATAGTAATAAATAATAACTAAATAAATAACTTAATGGCGTAAATCCTTAAGGTACATACTTATGGTTAATACCTTAAATTCTTTCACTTATTGTGAACAAGTTAACAATTGGTCATCATGTGGTTCTAAACACTTTCATTATTCAAGATGTGTATAGACTGTGGAAAAAATGATTACTAGAATTTAAAATATTTGATAGTAATAAATAAATGAAAAAATAAATAACTTAATGCCTTAAATTCTTAAGATAAATACTAAAGGTTAATACTTTAAATACTTTCACTTAATGTGAAAAAGTTAACAATTTTGTCATCATGCAGTTCTAAACACTTTTCTTATTCAAGATGTGTATTGACTGTGGAAAAAAAGCTCCTCTTTAGTCTCTCCGAACTCTATTTACGGTAGTGATAGCATTTACCTGACCACAGTACAGAAAAGAGGCCGTTGTTGAGATCACTGGTGTCTTTGATAATTTTCTTTGTTTAGATGTCCTTGAAGTTAGGGAGTGTAAACACAGTGATGTGCACAGCTGACTCTACCACTCTCTACAGAGTCTTGCAGTCATGATGCATGCTTTTCCCAAATCAGGCAGTTAATAGTGGATACATAGAAGGTCTTTACTAATTGGAAGGTCCCCTGTGATGTAAACACTGAGGTATTTGAAACTATTCACCCTCTTCACCTGGGTGCTGTTAGTACTGTGGGGATGGCAGTGCCTCTGCTGTTTTCTCCCTAAGTCTTCAATCTGCTTGTCTCCCATACATTTATGTGTGGATCACGTCTCTGACACTAGTGTGACAGACTCTCTACTTTATTGAGGTAAGCCTGCTCATTGTTGTTAGACCTACCACAGCTGTTCATGCATATATACAGAGGAAGTACAGAAGAGGACTCAGAATCTAGCCCTATGCAGCTCCTGTGTTGAGAGTGAGGGATGATGAGGTGTGGCCACCCACTTGAACCACCTGTGTTCTGCCAATCAGGAAGTTGAAAGTCAAGCTGAATAATGAAGTGGTCAGATACTATTAAATGCCCTCCCCAAGTTTCTCACCCAGCTGGTCCAGTGGCTAGAACACCTGAACATGGAGGCCCTCATAACAACCCTCAAGTGGCATAGAGCAGCCTTGCAAATTGAGCAAGTGGAACAGTCTGCCTTTTCCCCTGTCTCTGACAAATGTTTGCCCACCTGCCACGACACAGAGCCCTTTGGCCATGTCAAAGGAGAAGCAGATGCCTCTCCGTCATTGTTTCAAGTGCGTTGAGCTTGGGAACTGCTTTTCCAACTGCCTTCACCTCAGGGAGCTGATTGTTTGCATTCAGGTGCGAGGAGATAGGTATTGTGCCCTCACCAACCTCTTGTCCCTCCCCTTTATGCGTGTAGGTGGTTGTTAATGGGCACAGGATCTCCATTACTATTGGATTCTGGCAGCAATATCTTCATTGCCGCTTGCAATTATGTGCTCATGTGGAATGCGATTTGATCAGTCTAAGCTGTATCCAAAGGGAAACCTGAAGGTACAGGTCTGTATCATGTGTCATCAGCTATAAAGGCATACAGTAATTCACACACTCAAAGTGGTAGTTAAGTGAATTCTACCTCATATGGTGATAATTGGGTGGGACTGGTCAGGCAGCAAAAGCAGTGAAGCACTGATCACCCTTGGGAAAACTCTGGGCCTCACTATAGATGGTGAAAGCCCATCCCAAGCTCACAGGAGAGCGATCATGTTGCTTCTTGATACGATGCGGTCGAGATTGAGCTGACGTGTCTACCAAAATGAAAGTTGAGATGCTGCGGTCGTTGGCCTCGCACCTTAAGGTTACCACAGATCCACTCTCCTCTTTGCATTTTCAGTTTAGGCACACTCCGGCCACCTTTCAGACAGAACAGTGGAATGATGATTCCCATACGTTTGCAAAAAATGCAGTAATGCAGTTGTCTTGACTGATGGGCAGTGTACCAACCACTCCATGTCACATGGGCCACAATGATTTCTTAACAATGATTTATACAAAGTAGCTGAATGAGGGTCAGGTGAGGACTTTGTTGGTGGTTCTGAAAACCTACCAGCAGCAGGTATGCAAGTTAGCACATGCCCACCTTTTGGGTGCCCACCTATGTGCTGAGAAGGCACTGGAGCGTTTCAAGATCCACTTCTTTTTGTCAGTTATTAACAAGGAAGTCCATCATTTTTGAGCTTCCTGTCCTGAATGTCAATTATGGAAGATTCCTTGGAAGGACCGTGCTCATCTTGTCCCTGTTCCGTTCATCAACATCTCATCTAAGTGCATAGGGGTTGATATTGTACACGACAGAAATATATAAGTAAATGTTAACATGGTTATGTTTTTTTCAGCAGCCATCCACAATATTAGATGTTGTTATTTCTACTGGTTTGCTGTAATATGTTTAAAAGAACAATGCTGCATCCATGTGCGGTATGGAGTAAATCATTTAACAAAAACAAGCAACTTCAAGAGTAACAGTAAGTAATTAATTATTTTATGCATCTTAGTAAAATAAAAAAAAATATTTTCCCCACTGAGCACTGCGTGGAGAATTAAGATTGTGATAATACTCAGTGTTTCCCATCGAAGAAGGTAGTAACAATTGTGGAGACATATTTTTACCAATTTTAATGCTATTTGTTATTCATTCAAGAAAATAAGGATGTTTAGAATAGATTAACTAGCGCTCAATGTAAACTAGATCTTTTCCTCACATCCTGGCAAAAGAAGAATTGTGGATGGACAAAAAGAGATGCCTACACGGATGCTGATTTATCCTTCTGAATATCAGCAAGCAGTGCATTTATTTTTTTTCAATTCAATCTATTTTCTGAGAAGATATTTTTAATGAGCTGCCATGGTGCAATATTATTCGGGTTGGTTATGCATGTCTCTTTGTTATTTTTAATAAAACCAACCTTTTCAGACTAAGTGAAGTTTTGATAATATTCATGCATGCTCTTTACAGTTCCCTAACAGCCACATAGTCTTGTACATGAAACAGACACTAACTAAGCAAAATATATTTGAAAAAGCATCACATCAATAACAGGAATCTGTAACGATAAACTGGCTATCATTTCAAAATTACTAATTTGCTGTTTTAATCATCCAAATCTACAAGGGAACAGCATTCTATCTTAGGATGCCGTTCCTAAGGAAATTTCAGTGAGGGAGCTCTTTGAGAACAGCGGAGTTGTGGATAGCCTCTAATGGAACCCAAAACCAACCTGGCTAATATGCAATAATATTTATTTCACTGAAAGTGGCATGGAGTCTTACACATTACCATTACTGTACTGATGTAAGAGTATCCATTAATACTTTGTTCAAAATTTGTTCAAGAAATGGAAGAAAAATATGATGAGGGTGGTGGCTCAAGGAATAAGACTAGCTGGCTAGTACAATACACTTTTTGAGTGGATAATGTTTTAGGAAAAATCTTTTAGTGAACTAAATTCAATAAATCCCTTCATTTCTGTTCAAGCAAAAGAAAATGTCATAGCCAAATTAATGGAATGTGCAACAACCCTTCTTTAATGATGAAATGAGAGTGCACAAAAGATTTCACAGTGTTAATTAGCTAGTATTGTTGGTAGTGCAAAACAAGAAAGTAATTAGATGGAGATTGCTTCTTTATTGTGCATGGAAAACAGCAGTAATTCTGAAAACCTTTTATAAGATTGCATATGAGCTAGGGTAAAATGTACGTTTGTTTAAGGCATAAATATTTGTTGAAATAGGCTATTGCTATAAGAATAATTTAACATGGATAACTGATAAACAGATGAAAGTAAAACAAGCCTCGTATACTCTGAATGTTGTACTTAGAATATTCCTCCAGGCTAGAAAGAGCCATCGAGCTAGTTTTTCATTTGTCATTGTTCTGATACAATAGAATGATAACAACAGATTTTGGAATTGCATCCTCACCACACCATGAATGAGTAAATAAATAAGTAAAGTAGTATACAATAAAAATGTACAAATGAATCTAAGTATATGCTTATTGGTGAATTCGTTAAACCCCAGTGAATGTGCTAATGAATGTAGTAATAACAAGAAATTACAGTAGATAAAAGAAAATTGTTTAAAATGTGTATGGATTACAAACATACTTACTTAGTACTTACTTAGATACTTAAAAGATGTGGTTTTCAGCACTGGGGCATGGATACCAATGTAGCCCTCCTGAGTGCTGGATTCTGGGTCCAATGAGGATGGCCCAAGAATTAGCTGTGTTGGCAGTGGGTGGGACCACTGTTAGCTGCATGGTCTCTTGATGTTGCGAGGCCACTATTGCACCGCTGCCAAGGTATGCCTGTTGCATGTGCAGCATACAACATAGTCTGCAAATTTGTGCTTTGACCTCTTAGTGTGAACGATGTGCTTCACCAGTAGAGATTTTTTCCTTTAGTAAACCCTGCACAAGCCTTCTTGATTCTTAAACTACCTTGATCTGCTCTGAATAAATTTAGGACAGATTATTCTTTTAACTTATGAAATACATGAATGGCTTAGTTGTCATTTAACTTGAAGAATTTGAATCAGATTTGTTTTCTCAGTGTTCCTAAATGTTTGGGGCATATTGTCAGGGTAAAAATGTCAACAACATTCACACAAAATAAAAACAAAAATTATAGCATTAAAACAGTACTTGCCTCCCTTGTAACTGCAAATTTTAATTTGCCTAATTATAGTATACCATAAGGAGTCATACCATTTGGTGTTGACTCCGCATGTAAAAATAATGTATCTCCAGCTTTAAAATAAGCAGTGAGACTCGATACCTTCTTCTTTTTAAGGTATTATAAAGACTTTCTAAAGAAACCATTACAATTAAAGCAGAAAAGCATTATAAGCAACTTAGGATCCTGATTGTAAAGAAGCACACATCTGGAGAAGGACACAAAACCATTTCAAAGGCAATGAACATCACTCAGAGTTCAAGGTATTCCACTGCACTGAAAGAATAAAAAATATGAAACTGCTGCAACATTGCAAGGATCAGCCATTTCTATAATCATATTTTGGTAGACAACAAGGACACTTCTTTTTGTAACTGTGAATCACTTACAGAAATCAGTGGCTGTAGTTAAAACTAATATATAAGAATACAAAAAAACATTCTGTAGGTATGTGCCAGAATAGCTTGTGGTTTAATCAGAGGTAAATTTTATCTTTATGCTAAGCATATGTGGATAACAAATTAAAAGCCCCAATTCAGTTAAGTCATACAATCCCCAGCCCAAAATTCAGTGATGGAAGAATTGTGCTTTGTGAATGCTTTTTAGCAGCAGATGCTGACAGTTTAATGTTTCCCATGCACTCAAGTACAACTGTATTTGCAAACTGAAGGAAAATTAAAAAACAAAATACAGAAGCTTAACTTTAAGCAGGGTCAATAAATATAAAAAGTGCTTAATTGTATAAAGGATTGTAGGTAAATGTATGCATACCAAATGGAATTTAAAAATTCCTACATTAGACAAAAAGAAAACATTAATTAATTGAGCCAATACTTCAATAAATTAGGATAATTATACCAGTATCAGTCCTTTGTGATTACTCAATGCTACATCACAATATAAGGGGAGGATCCCCAAATCTTTGTTTTGTCTGCCTCAAGTCTATTACAATATACGTAGTCAATATGTATGGAACGTCTCAAGAGTACTCTTGAAAATATTGATAAAAGCTGTCTAGGAACAGAAACAAATCTAAGTATGAGAAGCAGGGCCGGATTTATATGAAAAGAGGCCCTAGGCTATTCCACTTATGAGGCCCTTTCACCTTCCATTTTTAAGTTTGTAAATTACATGAGAGATAATAAAATACATCATTACTGTGATATATATCAATATGTTAAATGAAACATGTTGTGATTGGTACTAACCTGTGTGGAAAATTAACGCGTTGATTTTAACCAATACATTTTTATGTTTGTTTATTAGTCATATGCGTAGAATTTCTCCTTATTTTCGGTTCAGTGTTTTAGTGTTCACTGTTTTTAGAACAGTGTAATTTTAATTTTGCTAACAATTTGAATGTAGGCCCCTCTTGATCTTGAGGCCCTAGGCTGAAGCCTAGTTAGCCTATAGGAAAATCCGGCCCTGATGAGAAGTATACTTTACCTGTCTATTTTCTGTAGTAAGCCAAAGGTAACCATTAAACTAGTATTAGGAAGTCATAGGCATGAGTTACCACAATAAATGTCACTGGGCCACAGGAATTGCCAGTGATGACAAAAGAGTCGACTACAAGCTTTTACAGTCAGATCCATAAGTATTCAGACAGTGACAAAATTTTCATAATTTTGGCTTTGTATGCCACCACAATGGATTTGATACAAAGCAATCAAGATGTGACATGAAACTGTAATTATATTTAACAAAAATATCGTATGAGCTGTTAAGAAAGAACAAACATTTTATATGTGGTCCCCCTATTTTCAGGAGCTCAAAAGTATTTGGACAAACTAACATAATCATAAATCATTTTAAATATTTAGTTGATAAGCCTTTACAGTCCATGACTGCCTAAAGTCTGAAACCCACAAACATATCCAAGTGCTGGGTTACCACCATAGTGGTACTTTGCCAAGCCTTTACTACTGCTATCTTCAGTTGCTGCTTGTCCATTGGACTTTCTGCCTTAAGTTTTGTCTTCACCAAATAAAATGCATGTCCAATTGGGTTGAGGTCAGTTGATTGACTTGGCCATTGAAAAATATTTCACTACTTTGCACTGAAAACCACTTGGTTTGCTTTGGCGGTATGTTTTGTCTCATTGTCCGTCTGTACTGCACAGCATTATCCTATCAGTTTTATAGCATTTGGTTGAATCTGAGCAGATAGTATAGCCCTATACATTTCAGAATTCATCCAGCTAAATGTGCCAGCAGTCATATCATCAATAAACACTAGTGTCTGACTTCCATTTGCAGCCATGCATAATCAAGCCATAAAACTGCGTCCACCATGTTTCAAAGATGATGTGGTATTTGTTGGATCACAAGACATTTCGTCTCTTCTCCATACTCTACTCTTTCTGACATTCTGGTATATATTGATCTTAGTTTGCTTTGTCCAAAGAAAATTGTTCCAGAATTGGAGAGTCTTTTAAAAAATGTTTTCTGGTAAAGTCTAATCTGTCCTTCCTATGCTTGAGGTTTACCAATGATTTGCACCTTGTGGTAAACCCCCTGTCTTTTCATTAAGTCTTCCCTTGATTGTGGACTTTAGCAATGACAGGTTTACCTCCCGGAGAGTGTTCTTGGTTTGAATAAATGTTGTAAAGGGGTTCTTCTTCACCAAGGACAGAATTCTGCAATCATTCAGAACAGTCGTCTTCTGTGGTTTCCAAACTGTCTGGTGTTCACCAGTATATTCCTTCTTTTTAAGAATAAACCAAGTGGTTGACCTTACCACTCCTCATATTTCTGGTATCTCTCTAAAGGGTTTGTGTGTTTTCTCAGCCTAATAATGGACTGTTTTTACATGCATGGACTGTTCTTTGGACCTCGTATTGATAGTTCACAAGGACAGCTTCCAAATGCAAATTCCACACTTGGAATCAATTCCAGACCTTTTACCTGCTTAATAGTTAATGAAATAATGATGAAACTGCTCCCACCTGGCTATGGAACAGCTTATCAGTCAATTGTCCAAATACTTTTGAGCCCCTGGAAATGTGAGGGATATGCAGAAAAATGGCTGCCATTACTAACTGGCTTGTATGATATTTTTGGTAAACCTCTTAATTTAAAGCAGACAGACTAAACTTCAGTCATATAATGATTGCTTTATTTCAAATCCTTTGTGGTGGTGTACAGATCCAAAATTAGGAAAATTGTGTCACTATACAAATACTTATAAATCTGACTGTATAGGAAGAATGCATCATCAATTACTAGGCATTTATATACCTATACAGTTAATAAAATGCACAATTAAAAGTAAGAGGTTATTGACTTTTACTCCACCATTCACTTTGCAGGGAATTGATGTAGAGGTGGCGCACTCCTACAAGTACTTAGGGGTCCACGTCAATGACAGATTGGACTATATAAGATATAGGGCAGAACAGGCTCTTAGGAGATCGTGTTACTTTAATGTGGATAGTGACATCCTTCGCACCTTTCACATCTCTGTGATGGCCAGTATTCATTTTTTAAGATGTGGTGTGCTGGGCGTGCAACATCATTTTAAGAGAGGTCCACCAAATCAACAAGTTAATTAAAAGGGCAGGCTCGTTTATGGTTTACACTATGGGCACCCTGGAGGTCGTAGCAAAGAGAATTAAAACAAAACTGACTGCCATTGTGGGAAATGCTGCACATCCTCTCTCTGACACAATAACACTAGGAACTTTCAACCAACATGTTATTCAGCAGAAGTGTGTCAAGAAATGCTACTGTGGCTCCATTATACCAACAGCAATACATCTGCATAATACCACACTGCGACAGTGACAGCCAAGTTAGTTTTCTTTCTTTTGAATTTTCTTCTTTTTTAGTCATTCTGGTGTGTTTTCAGACCATAGTGTGTGAGTATAGTGTGATAAAATAAAGCACAAACAGAAAAGATCAAGATTTGGGGGAATGCCTATAATGCTGGTGGATCCTGGATTCAGAATTGTACTGAAGTCACGTTCAAAATTGCACGAAACAGACATTTGACAATCACAAAGTAGCTTCTGGGTGCTTTTTTGGGTACATGACCAGAAATACAGTGAGTAACAGGAAATGAAATCTAAGAGGATGTGATAATGATCAGAGGAGCCAGATATGGTATCATAATCGGGAGACGGAAATGAAGTCATCAGGAGAAGACTGGAAGTAAAGTAATCATTGGGAGCTGGAATTGGAGTCAACTTCTGTAGCCGGAACAGACATTCATACATGGGCGCTACATAAGGTAGGATCTTTAATCTTCCGTTTTTCTTTTGAGGAAGAGAAAAAGACATTAATACTCGATTCAAATCCCCCACCTTTCGTTCTTTCACGCTCTATCAGGCCCTTTGGCTGTCCCCTATTCACGCGGGAGTAACAATAGGTATATTTATTTATTTAAGTTCTGTAAAAAGCCATATTTGCCCCTGGGTAAATAAAGTTTCATCTATTGTGAAGCTTCTGAACTCTTTTAGAACTCCCCCCCTCAAAGGGAAGACACGCCAAATCGCGACTGCTGCATCTGTGGAGGACTGCTTGTCCATCACCGAGGAAACCACAGGTTCGCAGCACAGGAGCATACAGCCACGGAAACAACTACGAGCTGATCGAGATCATGCAATACCCGCCTGTCGCCAATAAGTGATGCAAGGAACATTATAAATGCAGGGTACAGTATATCTTGGCCACCAACCTGGCCCTGTCTATTCCCGTTTGCTGTGTCTATGTATAGGAGAGTGGCAATAAATAACCCTGCCGTTCCTGTTTCAAGTTGAATAAAGCTGGTTTTGCTAAAGTACTGAGACTCAGCCTCATGTTTTGGGGTGCAAGACAGTGACTCATGGATCACACTATCTATCTATCTATCTATCTATCTATCTATCTATCTATCTATCTATCTATCTATCTATCTATCTATCTATCTATCTATCTATCTATCTATCTATCTATCTATGCTACTAGAATATTTTTTTTACGATCTTTTAAATATTCATGTAGTTTTGCAAGAAATAAAACATTTTCATTAAATAATTAACTCTCTTTAATTTTATATGAATAAGTTAAGATTTACTGCAATGTGCAAAAAAAAAAGATTAATTTTTTATAATAGCGTACACTAATGAAAGCACATCTCACATTTAAGGTTCATTTTTTCTTGTTCCTTTACACTTCAGAATAAACAATGTCATTGGCAAGAATCTCAATGTCTTTATAATCTTCCAAAAGGAGCCACAACAGAACTGGACTTCAGGATGCTGAATACTACAGCTCCTCACTTTGTCTCTTATGCCCTCTTCCTGCATGTGCCAACTAAGTGGCTGTTTATCAAGAAACATATTTGAATATTTGAACTATAAGTTAAAACCTTCTACATTTAAACATTTAACCTTGCAATTGTAAAGAAAGAGATCTTTGCTCAAAACGATACAGTATGTGTGAACAGAGGAAGGTTCTGAAAAATGTATGTTAAATTTGGAACCTGACTGCACTTAAGGAAGCTGTTTATCATCCCTCAACAAGATGGAACCTTTAAACTTAGACTTTTTACATTAACATTTTCAAAATTCTCAAAAATCAATGTCAATCTGTGATTTCTTGAAAGTAAGCAGATTCATGTTCAGCAGTGTTTTTTCTGTGTGTTCCAGTTTCTTCCTGCACTACAAAAGTGTAAAGTTTATTTACTGGGTGATTCTATTTTTCATCTGCATGAGCAGAATGCAAGCGTGTATGGGCATGTATCCTTAGATGGACAGGCATCACATCCAGGATTCATAATGGCTTTAAATCAATGTTACTAGGATAGGTTCAAGTCTGCATGTTTCAAGAATGGAGAGGGTGTAAAATAAAGGATTAACAAGGTTTTGCTACTCTGCTTTCAATGAGGTTTTGTTTTATTTTCAAAATATGAAAAGGGAAAATTCATTATTTTTCAATTTATTATGTGATTTACTGTAAGGATTATAATTATCTCATTAATGTATCTTGCTATTTTCATTTTGTAGTGCAAGGCATAATCGCATATTGTGTGACATCTCCCGTCACCTTACCTGAATATTTTCCAAGTATGCTTTCCCATCAAATCTGCATCTGCCTGGTCTCTGAAGTCTCCTGGCAGATCTTCACATAACAATTTCAAAACTACTTAATGCAGTTCAGGTTTGAAGATGGCTGCAACAATTTCTAGCAACATTACATGCAAAAAGGAGTCAACCCTGAATGGGATACTTGCCTACTCATGTATACACTCACAAAGGCCCAGTTTTGAATTTGCAATCAACCTAATACACACATCCTTCGGATATGGAAGAAAAACTAGTGCACCAGAGAAAAATACCACAAAGACATGGGTGGAATGTACAAACTCCACACCAGCACTAACAGCTTCATTCATGCTATGCCGTATCCTAAACATAAATAAAGGAGTAGATTAATTGTGTTTGAGAATGTTATGTTTCATTATAATTCATTGAAACATGTAAAAAAATGAAAACGTTTTTGTTTCTCCATGTACACCTTTATTTCTCATAAATTTCAAAAGTATGTATTTAAGGTTAATTTCTGATTCTGAATTGGGCCTGTGTGGGTGTTTTGGTTCTCAGCATGGGCCATGATAGGTTTCAACTCCTTGCAACCCCAGACTAGATTTTAGCTGGACTGAGAAGGTTACATTATGTTGTAATATATTGGCACATTACTGCATACACCACCACTTAGTTGCAAGGGACTAATTAATGTGGAATGAAAACCAGACATAAAGTGCACATATAGCAGTGGTTCCCAAACTCGGTCCTGGGGACCCACTGTGGCTGCAGGTTTTTGTTCTAACCAGATTCACAATCGGTGATAATAATTGATAACAACTGATCTCATTTAATTAGCTGGTCTTTTTTACTCTTCTCTTATTCTGCATTCAGAAAAAACACAAAAGTATAGTTATTACATTTAAGACATTTAGAAACATTTCTATTTTTTTCTAAAGCTATAAATGCTTAACTCTCTTTTGTTGTTTTCCTATTATTTTTCCCCCTTTCCTGTGTAGTTTGCTCCCTTCATTTAACCCTAATACTGACAATTAACAACCAGCAGACACCCAGGAAGATGAAAGCTTGCAACGACTTCAGTGTCAGAGCTGCTAATTAGTAAATAATCAATTAAATAATCAGAACACATGGAAAAGCAGAAGGAGAAAGGTTGAAAATACTGTTAACAATTAAAAAAAAAAACCTGACATATTCCCCATATAACTACTTATTACATTTTAATAAAAATCTACCAAACTTAGTTTGTAATTTCTACATTGGCTTCAAAGCACAGAAACAGGGAAATAATGATTCACTTAATTAGGTTAAGAGTCCAATGAAAAATGGAAGTTGGTTGGAACAAAAACCTGTAGCCACAGTGGGTCCCCAGGACCGAGTCTGGGAACCACTGACATATAGTATCCTCACATACAGTGCCCAAGACTCAATATAACACAAGGACTCTGGACATGTGTGCCACCGTGTTTTCCTTCACTAAAAAGCATTCATCATATATATAGGTCAGTTTTTATGGTGCACTTATAATATGTATTTCACCAGTTCTAATGTAACTAATTAATTTACTGTAATTTGGGTAATTTTTTAATACATCATTAAATTACACAAATTATGAACAGTTTCTTGAAAGATACTATGTAAATCTCTACATCTACAATACACTAACAAATGTATGTACATTAGAAAAACATTGCGTTTGGCTAACATTTAGGTTTAGGCTGAAAAGTTGGCACAGTGTATAGTAAATATGTTGCACCTATAATCATGGCATTAAATATAAATGTAGAAAATAACAGTATTAATACAATGTAAATTCAGCTTAAAACTCTAAACTACTAATGAACAGGAAAAAATATCACAAAAAGTTAGTTATTACATGAAGAAAGAAAGTGGCTAGAATATAAAAGACAAAAACAGTGTAGGAGAGAAGTAAATCGACCCAGACTGCTTTCTAACCATGTATCATATTATATGTCAAAATGTTAAACATTCATATGTCTATTGTAACAGAAAGAAAGGACAATGATAAAGAGTTGGGGTGCAAGGATGGCCACTTCGTGTAAATGGATACAGAGAAATTTTAAAAAAGCATGCAATTATTACAGAATCATCTCTATGCACTGTCCCGAGATGGCAGAGCTTCCAGTTTTGGGCCCTTTTGACAGTAAGAGGTGGACGAACACTGGAAGTGTGTTCTAGCCATCAATCAATCGATCTGTAGAGGGAGAAAGAGAGAGAGACATTAGGACACAGCACCAATCCCTGGAGTGGTGGTAGAACTGTAATTAATAGGGCCCTTGGGCTGTCACCTATGCATACACACATAAACACTATCTATCTCAAAATAGATTAAAATTGTTAATCAAATATTCTGATGAGTCATAAACAATAATATCAAATATTTAAAACTCATTATGGTAAGTTGTATTGATAATTACAAACTACATAATCAAAGAAGAGGCAATGACTGCCAACAACACATTTCTCCCAGAAGAAGTAAATACCTTTTATCCTCATTTTAAGTCAAGTCAAGTCAAGTCAACTTTATTTATAAAGCACTTTACATACAACAGCCACTGACCAAAGTGCTGAACATAGGCTAAAATAAATTTTAAACAAAAACAAAATAATAAATAAGTAAAATAAAATACAATAAATGAAACTAATTAAAACATAGTAAACACAACTAAACAGAGTTAATACAGAGTAAAATCAACTGCTCACACAGGATCAAACGCCAAACCAAAGAGGTAAGTCTTAAGAGCAGACTTAAAAATGGGCAGTGAGGAGGCCTGTCTAATGTGGATCGGCAGTGAATTCCAGAGCCTTGGAGCCACAACGGAAAAAGCCCTATCCCCCCTGAGCTTTCGCTGAGTCCTAGGCACATCCAGAAGCAGCTGACCAGCTGATCTGAGTGAGCGGGAAGGAGAGTGCATATGCAGCAGCTCAGCGAGGTAGGGCGGAGCAAGCCCATTTAAGGACTTAAAAACAAATAAAAGAATCTTAAAATGAACTCTAAACTGAACAGGCAGCCAGTGCAGTGAGGATAACACAGGTGTAATGTGCTCATTTTTTCGCGTGCCAGTTAAAAGGCGTGCAGCAGCATTTTGCACCAGCTGGAGCCGAGACAGGGTGGACTGGCTAACACCAACATACAACGAATTACAATAATCCAACCGGGTTGTAATGAAAGCGTGGATTACTGTTGTAAATTGATCTTTGGAAAGAATGTTTTTTATCTTCGCCAAACGTCTCAGCTGAAAAAAACAAGATTTCACCACCGCGCTGATCTGACCGTCCAGTCTAAAATCCTCATCTATCCTAAAACCCAGATTTGTAATGACAGGTGTACCATATTGTGCAAGGGGACCCAAATCCACAGGAGCAGAAGTAGAAATAGACCCACTGGTGCCCCCAGGACCAAAAACTATAACCTCTGTCTTATTTTCATTGAAATTTTAGAAGTTTACTGCCATCCAAGCTTTCACCTCTTCTAGGCACATAACCAAAGTTTGTATGGAGTAAGCATCCTTGCGTTTGAGGGGTACATAAACCTGAGTAACGTCTGCATAACAATGGAAAGCAATTTTATGCTTTCTAAGAATAGAGCCAAGAGGCAGGAGATACAAAGAAAATAGCAGAGGACCAAGTATGGAGCCTTGTGGAACCCCACATGATAGTGAAGCAGAGGAGGATCTAAATTCATCTAGCCTCACTGAAAAAGTTCTTTGAGTCAAGTATGATTTAAACCACGCCATAAGCATAAAAAGCATTTTTAAGCATAAAAAGACAAACCTGTCTATCGGAGCTCTGCCATCCCCTGATGATTCTATGCTATTTGTCATGGTTTGTAATGTGAAGACCTGTTTGAAACAAATAAATAGTTGCAAGGCCTGTTGTAAAGATAGTGGCCTTTGTGTCCTCAAAACCTACATAGCCCAGCTGGCGGGTGTCTTAATGTGTCTTTTTATTCCTTCTCTCATCCACTCTGCTGTTTCTTTTTATGTAAACAATACCAGAACTGTTCTAGTGCCTAAGAAAAGATACAACAACATCAGTGATTATAAACCATAGCACTTACATTTGTTATAATGAAGTGTTTTGGGAGACGATTATTGGAACACATTAAATCTAGTATTCCTTCCCAATCTAGTGTGTTTACTGCCATAACAGGTTGTGAAAGAGCACTTCACTGCTTTGTTTGTTTTAGTTTTCCCCTAGCTGCTAATTCTACTCTTGGATTTACAAAGATGCATTTGTAAATATGTTGTTACTTATCAAGCTTATAATTTCTTGGCAGGAACTTGTGGCCTGGGGCAGTAAGCGCTAAGGAATACGAAAATGCGAATGCAGGTCTGCCCAACAGAAAGCAAAAAGGTTTGCTCCACAGGGGGTTTGGGTTAAAACGTGAGTGCTTCATGATAAGGAACCGGACAGGAGATATCACACAGATCAGTCAGAGAAGGCCCCCAGTGGTCGTCATGTTCTATCATATAATGTCTGGTGTTCCATAGGTTTATTCAGTTGTAGAGTTGGTTGGTGTTTGCAGCTAAATAGTTTTTTTTTTAATTATTGAGGTTTTTAACTTTGTCTATTGTTGTTGAACTGATTTTTAAACAAATACACTTGAACTGTTTTGTATGATTGCATTTATTTCATTCTGCCTATTATTAGATGCAACTGAGAAGGCAAATTGCATGTTTTCTTCCATAAATATGACTAAAAAGAAACCTTGTAACCTTGAATTTATTTATTTTTGTCATTTCTGTTTAATAAAATATATTCATTTTGCCAAGTGCATTTCTAGAGTCTGTCCTTTCTTACTGTTTCCCCTGGACCTTGGTCCAGACTCAAATACCCCATACAACACATAGTGAGCTTTCCATTTCCATTCTTCTACACAAGAAGGTTCATCAGAATTTCTAATTTTCTTGGATATCTTCAGGAAACTTGCAATTATTTTCTGTTTTCTGTAAACATGCAATACAAAGCAGACCTACCAATTATAAAGCAGTCTTTCCTGGTAATTGTTGTTCTAATACCTTACAGAAGCTGGGGAAGACATCACGTGCCATTAATGGAAAAAAACCTTTTCTAATTACAGTAAATACATGCACAGTGCTGATTGCCTCAGGAAGAAAGGTTTAATAGTTAAGGAGTACCGTCAACCAAATTTTGCCCCCTTCTATTCTGTGGAAACTAGTAAAAAAAATAAAGAGTTAAAAATATTTTTTCCTTAAGCAAAAAGACTTAACATCTAATTATACCACTGCTGTGCTCTGTTGATTATTGCATTGTAATTAAGTATGCCTTTACAACTGTATGTGTTTCATTAGTGTTTCATTTGGCTTACAGTTTTCATGTTAATTCTGGGGTTTTCTTTCCTGGCTTAGCACTGAGCATCAAGGAGTTTGTCAGGAGAAGCTAGAAAAAAGTTGTACTGAACAGAGCTCAGTCTAGCTTGGCATGATGTTACTACAAGCCTGGAATGAACATGAATGAATGAATGCTTGCTTATAAGACAGTATGCATTTAAATGGATGGCTGTACAGAGGAACAACAAAAATTGAGCACCCCACTGAATGTAGCACTCAGTTTGATTTTTTCACATTTTTAAGAACATGTTCTTGAAAAACAGATCTTTGAGTGTAAATGCTGGTTTTGTAAATTGGATGGAATAACCACATATAATAGCTAATCACACAGTGGCACAATATACAGTATGTGTGATTAGAAAGAATAGTTATTTTTAATGTTTTTATCCCTGTTTAATGGTTATGTGTAGTCTTATTTAAGATTCTTATATATACATCAGAGATAGTCAATGAACCAATACTTCAGTACCAATTTGATACCAAAATTCAGAAAATGTATCAGTAACAGTGTTTGCAGTATTGTAGTACAAAATCAAAAATATCTAACTGCAAGTAGAGGAATTACACCCACTAACACGAAATAAAAACCTGTGGAAAAACTATATATGAAAATAGCTCACAGTAGTAATGTTACAGCAATACAAAACATAATACTTGTTAGAAAAGTAAATGTGGAAAGCGTATAAAGCATCTGCAGCAGGTAGGACGTGGGTGCAGAGAGGGTGCAAGGACTGTGTATTACAAGACATACCACCATTAACAGCACTTGGAAATGTTTTGAAGACAAATAAAAATCATTGAAAGTTAGTTTAAAATTACAATGAATAAAAATTCTGTATCGAAATCACAAAAACAGAACTGCCTCATTATATTATGGGCTTGAATAAATCACTGCTAGCAAGAAACAATAAAAGTTACTAATTGCTTTTACTCAATCAAAACCCTATGCTCTGACGGTCTCTTTCTACCATAATCTTAAGAACAAGAAGTCACCATATGCTATAAAAATTAATCAGTAATTGGCGTGTGTGTGGGATATTGATGTAATCAGTCAGGAGGTAGAGGTCGCTGTGGGGAAAGGGGTGGAAGGTAAAGGAGAGAGGAGAGGAGGAAGTGTGAATAAAGTTAAGGAAGAACTGACTACATTGCATGGTCCATTTATTTCAACAATAAATACAACATATTGGCGACGAGGATGTCAACTTTTGGACTCTCGCCTCCTCCTGTGTTTCTCGAAACTCCGGGTGAGCCTGCAATACCGTTTAATTCTTGGCTACGGATGTTTGAGAACTATGTGCTAGCTCTTACTGACACTCCGCTATCGGATAAACGTAAACGTGCCCTATTGATTCATTGCCTAGGGACTGAAGCTCAGCGTATTTTCTACACTCTTGCTATTGCTGATGATACATTCGCTGCTGCCCTTGCTGCACTAAAAGACTTTTTCATTCCAAAAGTGAACGTTGTGGCTGAAAGAAGTAAATTTCGCCGACGGGCGCAGAAGCCTGGTGAATCTACTTTGCAATATGTTGCCGCACTGCGCGAGCTCATTGCTAATTGTGATTTCGGCGTGCTAGCGGATGACATGCTTAGAGATCAAATCATAGAGAAAACAAATATGCCTCGCATTCGAGAACGATTATTGCTAGAGACGGACCTTACATTACAAAAAGCGATTGCTATTGCTGGGCAAATTGAATGTGCAGTGACTGAAGCTAAGGCTATGGTTACTAATACTGAATCGTCTGTTAATGCGGTACAAAAAAATTCACAAGGTACAGGACGGGCGAGGCAGGAACCTGCTTTTAATGCGCGTGCATCTGAAAAACAAACAGCAGCAGCAGCTCAGGCTTCAATTGTGGTGCAACAGAAAACATGTTATCGCTGTGGATCTCGAATGCACCTGGCTAATAACCCCAATTGTCCAGCAAAAGCAGTAAGATGCAGACATTGCGGTAAATTTGGTCATTTTGCTAAAGTATGTCGTGGTGCCACATCCACTTGTGCTGTGCAAGAAGTTACTGTGCCTGACCTTACTGTTCTTAGCATTGATGACACTACAGTTGCACAACGGAGGAAGGGTCTCTGGTGCACAGTGTCCCTTCAAGCTGCCTCCACTCAACCAGTTCAAGCAAACTTACTTGTGGACACTGGCTCAGCAGTTTCAATTCTACCAGAAGTATTCTATCGTCAACATTTTAGTAATGTACCACTTGTTCAGTCAAAAGTGCAACTAAAGACTTATATGCAGAAACCAATTCCAGTACTGGGATGTATTACTCTTTTCATTACAAGGGATACAAACCATACACAAGCTACATTTTACGTTGTGCCACTGGGAGCAGCTTTGTTAGGCATGGACCTTTTTATGGCACTTAACTTAGAAATTAGAAATGGACAAATTGCATCCAAGAAAATGCCCAATGACCCCGTATACAACATGACAGTTATGAATATTAAGAATGCTCATACATTAGGTGTGACTGATAGATTTATTCATAAGGTTAAACTACGACATGAGGTAATACCTGTTCAACAGAAACTTCGCCGTCTACCATTTTCTGTCCGTGAGGCTGTCTCTAAAGAACTAAAGAGACTTGAACAGGAAGACATTATAGAGAAAACTGATTCATCTCCTTGGGTGTCACCATTAGTAGTAATAAAAAAAAAATCAGGTGCAATACGACTATGTGTAGACCTTCGTGAGCCAAACAAAGCTGTGGTGATAGATAGCCACCCTTTACCACACATTGAAGAAGTGTTCACACAGCTTCGAGGAGCTAAAATGTTCTCCACCATTGATCTTCGAAATGCTTACCATCAGGTACCTTTACATGAGGATAGCAGAGATATTACTGCATTTATAACACATGATGGACTTTTTCGTTTTAAAAGAGTACCTTATGGTCTGGCATCAGCTCCAAGTGCATTTCAGAGAATGATGTCCTTGATACTAGCAGGGCAGGATGGGGTGCAGTGTTACTTAGATGACATTATAGTATATGGGGACTCACCATCTGTTCATGAACACAGGTTACAAGCAGTACTTCATTGTCTTCATGACAGTGGGCTGCAGCTTAATATGGAGAAATGTCAATTCAGAAAAACTGAACTGACATTTTTAGGCCATAGAATTTCTTCTGCTGGCCTTCAGCCCAATGTTGAACACATAAGAGCAGTAACTGAAGCTCCACCACCTCATGATGTATCTTCTTTACGCTCATTTCTTGGACTGACTGCTTGGTATTCTAAGTTCATTCCAAATTATGCCACTGTGGTAGAACCCCTTCGTGAACTGCTTAGGAATTCTGGAGGATTTTCTTGGACAAATATGGCACAAGAAAGCTATGATTGTATTAAGAACCTTATTGCTACCAGTCCAGTGCTTGCAATTTTTGACCCTTCATTGCCTGCAATTGTAACTACAGATGCTTCGGATTATGGTATTGGTGCTGTCCTTACACAGCATCATGGTGGATTTGAGAAAACCGTTGCCTTTGCATCTCGTACATTGTCAGAATGTGAAAGACAGTACTCTACTATTGAAAAAGAGGCTCTTGCTTGCGTGTGGGCCACAGAGAAATGGCGTACCTACTTGTGGGGACGTCATTTTACCTTACGCACTGATCACTGTCCATTAACCACACTACTTACTAGCAAGGGGCTTGGACGAGCAGGCATGAGAATTGCAAGGTGGTCAGCGCGACTTATGTCATTCAACTACAGTATTGAGTATAAACCTGGTCATGAAAATATCACTGCTGACTGCTTATCACGCTTGCCACTGTCTGAGACAGTATCAGAACAAGACCCTGACTTGGAATTGGTTGCACTGGTGTCTGTTGACTTTGCTGCAGTGACTGCAGAGCAGTTTCAAAGTGCTTGTGCCTCGTGCCCTATTCTACAAAAGGTCAAGACTTATATTAGTAAAGGATGGCCTTGTACTTCAAAAGGTCTTGAATCTGATGTTATTCCATATTTTAGAATTCAGTCAGAGTTGGCGGTAAAAAATGAACTTATTATTCATGGCACTCATAGGGTCATTGTCCCATTAGAATTACAGTCTAAGATGATTCAGCTGGCACATTCTACCCATCAAGGGATTGTACGAACGAAACAGAGACTCAGGGATTTATATTGGTGGCCTGGCATGGACTCCCAAGTGGAAGATGCTATCAAGTTATGTACAACTTGCATACAACACGATAAAACCGCTAAAACAAATACAGCTCCATTACAACCAGTGCCTATCCCAAATTCAGCTCGGAACAAACTTGCCATTGATATTGTGGGGCCATTCCAAACTGCACCATATGGCTATCGCTATGCCATTACACTTATTGACTACTTCAGTAAGTGGCCAGAGGTTGCTTTTGCTTCTGCTGTGACTTCACAAACCATTATACATTTTTTGTGCACTATTTTCAGTAGGGAAGGAAATCCACTGGAAATTGTTACTGACAATGGATCTCAGTTTACGTCTTCTGATTTTGAAGCATTTCTTAGCGATAGGGACATCATACACACTCGCAGTTCTGTTTACTATCCACAAGCAAATGGTGAGATAGAGCGTTTTAACAGGGTATTAAAGGACTGTTTGCAAACAGCAAATATTGAAGGAAAGCCTTGGAAGTCATTTGTTACTGAATTTTTACAGACATATCGTGCTACTGTACATGCAGTAACACAAAAGTCACCTGCTGAGCTCTTACATGGTCGCCCAATGATAACTAAATTAAACATTAGAGACCTGCTTCCAACTTCGACTTTGAAGCAACATATTACTGTGGCGCAGCATGTACAACGGAAACAAGAACAAATGAAAAAATATACAGATATACGTCGCAGAGCAAAATCACCTTCTTTCACTTGTGGGAGTTTTGTGCGTATTAGGAAGCCGGGCATAGTTCAAAAGGATCACTTCAAATTCAGTTGCCCTTATCAGATAATTGCTCAGAAAGGCCCTGCCACATACCTGTTGTCAGATGGCAAGATCTGGAATGCAGTTCATCTCGCCCCAGCTACAGGTGTACAATCCAGTCGGACTTCAGACACACAACCAGAGGATTCATACGTTCCAACCCGTCCAATTCAGTCGGCTGCTATTTCTACTGGTACACCTGGGCAGTCTTTTTCAAATATACGGAGAGGTAGAGTGCGACAGGCTCCGGTGTGGACAAAGGACTATGTCAGATAAAGATTTACAGTATTTGGAAGCTACACGTGTTACCTTAACAGTTATAAAGGAATGGGATAGTTTAATTAGTTGGTTAGTATAATCGTGAAAATTAGAGATTACAGTTTTCTCTTATTAAAATGTTTTAATATTATTAATGATTGTTTTTTTTCTTCAAAAGGGGGTATATGTGGGATATTGATGAAATCAGTCAGGAGGTAGAGGTCGCTGTGGGGAAAGGGGTGGAAGGTAAAGGAGAGAGGAGAGGAGGAAGTGTGAATAAAGTTAAGGAAGAACTGACTACATTGCATGGTCCATTTATTTCAACAATAAATACAACAGTGTGGCACTTCATTCTGTTTCACTCTGACTTAGGTTTGTAACATAATCCATTTTTTTAAATTCCCTCAGTATTTTTTGTTGTGCATGCACACAAAATGCTGATGTATTAATTATTATTGTGAATGTAGTAATGATGATGGATAATGGCTGTGGCTCTTTTAAAATTCAAAGGCTCTGATACGATAAAATAACTTAATTGTAACATGATCAGTCCAATTAAGATGTATTATCATGTGTTAAGAGTTCAAAGAATTTGTTATCTGCATGCTTGACTAACACACAGTACACCTGCACCGTCCAGCAGCATGAATCTTGCTGCCTAGATTACATAAAATATAACAATGTGGAATAGTAGCCTGGGCTTTTGTAGGCATCTCAACCCTGTATCGAATGCTTTACCTTTGAGGAAGATGCTCTGGGTAATATTGCTGATTCTGGAAAAAAAAAAAAAAACAGCTGGAAACAATGGCTCCAACCAATACACACTAAGGGAGGAAACACATGAAACCTGACTAAATATCCGAAAGACTGATTCCCTAATTTCACACAAAGAATGAGTTTCAATTTATGTTAGCATCATGTTAACACCTAATATTATCATGTCAGTGTCTATGGCATGGGAAACTTGAGTAACATATCTATGAGAGACCTATTAATGATGAAATTTAAAATTATGGAGCAACATATCCTGCCATCCAGAAGCCATCTTTTCCAGGAGAACAACACCAAACCACATTCTCCCAGATTACAAGAGCACAGCAGGGTAAGCAGAAAATGCAAGTATAAGACTGACCTGCTTGCAGTACTAAACTCTGTAGCAGGTGAAAATCTGCATAGTGGAAGAATGGGGGAAAATTCCATTTGCTAAACTTAGTAACACTTTAGTTTAGATACTACAAAAATGCATTTATTATTTCCATCCATCCATCCATCCATTTTCCAACCCGCTGAATCCGAACACAGGGTCACGGGGGTCTGCTGGAGCCAATCCCAGCCAACACAGGGCACAAGGCAGGAAACAATCCTGGGCAGGGTGCCAACCCACCGCAGGACACACACAAACACACCCACACACCAAGCACACACTAGGGCCAATTTAGAATCGCCAATCCACCTAACCGGCATGTCTTTGGACTGTGGGAGGAAACCGGAGCGCCCGGAGGAAACCCACGCAGACACGGGGAGAACATGCAAACTCCACGCAGGGAGGACCCGGGAAGCGAACCCGGGTCCCCAGGTCTCCCAACTGCGAGGCAGCAGCGCTACCCACTGCGCCACCGTGCATTTATTTTTTGTTTACTTCTTATGTAACAATGCCTTAACAAAGGCTTCTTTTGGTCTTTATAACACTTATAAAATATCAATAGATAGGTTATTCAGTGTAGCATATTTCACATGATGGTAAATTTACTTGTTAATATGAATGATTCACAGGCCTCCCCAAAGTGAATTTTTGTTAGTGATGTTAGTAACAGTCACATTACAGAGGTGAATAAGCACTTTACTGATGCTTTGTAAATGTTATGAAGACCCAATGAAGTTTATGTTAATATCTTGTTACATAACAGTAAATGACTAATAGATGCATTTTTGTAGACTAATGTGTTACCCTAAACTGAACAAATTTGTATCTTCAGTACCATTAAATGCTTAAAAAGTGATATTATAAGAAATGGTGATGTGACACAATGGGAAACACTCAACTGTCTCACCTTTTTTGGAGCATGTTGCAGTCGTCAAATTTGACATAAGTGTATATTATCTAAAAGAACAATGAAATTCATAAGGTAAAGCATCAGATTGTGTGCTGATGGCGTTTTCAATATAGTACAGGCTGAACAGGATTTTAAAAAATCACTTAATTGTGTTTTTGTTAGCATTTCCATACTGTCCCAACTTTATTGGAATTGGGATTGTATTTGTAGGTGTTTCCGGCTAGCATTGAACCAAATTTTCATGAGATTCCTTTAGAATGTCCATTAGATCATCAGCTAAAATGAACTAGAAATTGTACAAATTCTCCATTGGCCTGAGCAATTTCATGGGCTTACCTCAGATGTTGAATACCTATGTGAACCACCATTTTTTAGATGCATGTTAGGGGGTGACACTTTTTCAAAAATGTTTTGCACCTAAGTAATAACAGACTTCCAAAACCTCTCTGGCAGTAGTATATTAGCCTACTCATTTTGAGGCCACTGATGTCTTAATACCAAAGGTTCAAAAACTGATAGGCATCAATGTTCAATGCAAATTAGCATCATTACCTGAATTGGCACCTGATGTCACACTGCCTGTGGGGTTTTCTCTGCAGTCCTTCGTGTCTCAGTCTCTGCAATGTTAGTCTGTTGGTTGACTGCTTGCAATTTAAGTTACCTGACTTCATCTCTTAAGTTAATGGAAGGAGGTAATGAGGGCTTTTACGTTTGTCTGCTTAGTCACTTCTGCTGTAAATCCTACTAATTATGATACATGGTGACATGCCTTCTTGGCCACCCAGCAAATAATATCTTTTTGTTGGTGTAGGACAAAGAACAAATAACAAAAATGAAACAAAAAAATAAAGGTTTCAGTTTTGGCAGCCTGTCTCCAGGAAAGCTTTATAAAAAAACATTAGTAAGTAGTACAGTGGTAATACTGCTGATTTGCATGCCCAGATACTTGGGTTCAAGCCCTTCGGTTACTCAATTTCCCTGCTACAGACTCGCATTTCATCATCAGTTCAGTTCTAGCTTATATCCAATCCTGCCTGCTTCAGGTAGATAGAGAAAATAAGAAGGTGAATGGATACTGTTAATATATTTTTTAAAGTACTCTATTTTAAGCTGTATTTTGTTGGTATTCTAATATTATATCTAGTATCAAGCATATGCCATGGCGTCATTTACTTCCTGACTTTAAAATTGAATTACAGGCTATGCACATGTGCATTTTTTTTTCTAAATTACCCATGAGAAAGAAATTAATAAACTAGAAACATCTGTGATATGTATTTTAAAAACTAGATATATTTTGTATTTTTATAGAGACATTTTAAACAGTGCTAATTTATAAATACTAAATCTATTTGGGAAGAAGTGTTCATCCATCTCAGAATGTATTTTAATATTTTAAAAAATAAATACTCATTGAAATATTAACTAATAAAAGAAGGAACTTTGTGGACAGATATAGCAGGACTATATCTTTTTTAATTTTATTGGAAAAAAACATTACATACAATCAAGCCAAACTGATATAGTGAAGAAAATAACATTACATACAATCATGTCAAACTTAACAAACCAGAATTCAATCCCCACAGAGAAACAGAGGAGAACCAACAGCATGGGCTAACATTTATCAATGGGAGAATGTCCTTTTCCCAGATATAAATGCTTATTTTTAATTGTTATTAATTAGTTCTTGCTATATTTTTAAAAAGTTTTGAACAGATCATTTAAGCCAGAATTAGATTTTTTCCAATTTCAAACAGTATAGTATCTCAGCTTTCAAATCCCGGCTGAAGACTCGCTACATCAGTTTAGCATATCCTGACTAGAGCTGCTGATTAATTGTACAGACTGCATCTCTGTTGTTAGTCATTAGCACTAAAACATAAGTAACATGATAGTTATAATTTGTTACTAACCCTCACGTATTCTGTTTCTCTTCTCGGTACTCAAATGTGGCTTACTTATGTTCTGTTCTGTTCTGTGTATTGAATTGTATTGCTCCCCCTTCTTTCTGACACCCATTGCATGCCCAATCTACCTGGAAAGGGGTCTCTTTTTGAACTGCCTTTCCCAAGGTTTTTTCCATTTTTTCCCTACAAGGGTTTTTTTGGGAGTTTATCCTTGTCTTCTTAGAGAGACAGGGTTGTGGGGCTGTCAAGAGACAGGACCTGTTAAAGCCCATTGCGGCACTTCTTTTTGGCTAGCAAAAATAAATTGTATTGCATTGTATTGTATAGAATATCAGTTAGCAGCTGACTTATAAAAGGTGGGCTGGAATTCTTCCAGTGAAGCAAGTCTATGTGCTAATAGTGTAGTACAGGCAATTACAATCTCCTCCGCTTTTAGCCTATCTGAGAATACACCAAACTCAGCTGTTAATGTGTTTGGAGTGATTTTCACACCAAGGCTGTCTGATAAGCACTCAAAGATCTTTGTCCAAAATGATGTTAATTTGGTGCTCTCCCAAAACATGTTGCTTAGTGAGGCTAGAGCTAGATTGGAGCACTTGTATGTTGAATCTTGCCATGGATACATTTTGGACAATTTTAAATGAGATTAATGTGATCAAAGTAAGATTTTAAGTTGAATGGTTGAATGCTTTGTGCATATGAAGCTAGAGAGTATTATATGTATGGCTACCTTCCACTTCTTTTCTAAGATATTAAGTAGAAGATCATTTCCCTACCATACCCTATGGTCTTTGAAAGCAAGAGACTTTAAGACATATTTATATATTGTTGAGATGCTTCAATACTGATCAGTTTTTCTTCTGGAATTGAAATGGTTGGGAGGTGTGGAAAATTGGGTAGGTTCTTTTTAGCAAAAATTCTGATTTGAAAATGGTGGAAAAATATTGTTGCTGGGAACTTAAATTTGAAGCCTAATTGTAATAAGATGCAAAGACATTATATACAGTACATTTCTCTAATTGTTTAAATCCCAGACATTTTAAAAAGATTAAATACTATGTAGATTTGAAAGGGTTGAAAAAGCTGATTATTGTGTAGAGGTGCAAAAAATAAATGCTTCTCTGCCTTGAAGTGCATCCTGCATTGGTTCCATATTCTAAATGATTGATGGACAATTGGAGTATTGGTATAGTGATGATAATTTACTGGGGCAAAAAGCAGGACATATAAAGAAGTTCAGCAAAACCAGGCGTGTGTGTGCTAATCAGTTTGTGTCAATGTCCAGTTCTTTACAGCTTGAAAATTTGCTGTCCAGTAATAAAATTGAAAGTTAGGTAGTGCCATGCCACCTTCTACTTTAGATCTTTGCAGAGTCACCTTTGTAGAGTGAACTCTTCAAAATCCTAATGAATGAGGTTATAATTAAGTCTAATTTCTTAAACAATGATTTGTTATTGTATATAGGGATGCTCTGAAATAGAAAAAGAAGCTTGGCAAGGATGTTCATCTTGACAGTATTCATTCTTCCCGCTAATGTGAGATGTAGGATATACAGTACCATCTATTCACATCTTGTTTGATTTTTTCTATAATGACAGTAAAACTGTGTTGAAAAAGATCTTTATATTTACTTGTGATTTTACCCCTACATATTTAAACTATTCTGATAAAATAAACAAATAGATGTCCAGTCTATTATTCTGTGCTAGAGAGTTCATTGTAAAAAGCATACTGTTATTCAAATTGATTTTAAGTTCAGATATCTTTTGAAATTCTGCTAGTTCATTAAGGCTGCGGTGGGTTGGCACCCTGCCCAGGATTGGTTCCTGCCTTGTGCCCTGTGTTGGCTGGGATTGGCTCCAGCAGACCCCCGTGACCCTGTAGTTAGGATTCAGCGGGTTGGTAAATGGATGGATGGATGGATAGTTCATTAAGGATTACTGGTAAATATGTTTGTGGGTCTAATATATACACTATCACATCATATGCATATAGAGTTGTTTTCTGTTCAAGTCCTTTTCTGATAATCCCCTTTATCTCTAATGCATTTTGAAAGTGAATGGCCAATGGCAAAATTAGTAATATTAGGCATATGCAGCTATGAGACAAAACAAGCCTATTTACAAGGTGTTTACATTTTGATGGAAGAAAAAAGTGCAAAGTATCTGCAAAAATGAAGCAGAAACAAAAATGATGTTCCTGCTGTACTCATAGTCCCAAATTCAAACAATGGAACAAGCTTGTCCCACAGTGCCACTTCAAGGCACAGCCAGTGTGGACCCCAAGACTGCAACTCTGTGAGCGGGGCTCGCTCATCACTAATTACCAATAACAATGAACTTGTTATATAAACTAGTTTATTGCAGGATACCAAATTTGCAAAAGGAAATCAATGTGAAATGACAAATTACATATCACATTACATGAACAGAAGAAAAATCCTAGCAAGTAAGATCAATCATTAGTTATTCTCTTTAGGACTGAAACAAGGAGTTTATGATTCATTTTACTAATTTCATCCGCCCCAGATACATAGTTTGATACCGTATATGTATTTGTCTAAATGGCATTTGATGACATTTTTTTTAAAATCGTGAATAGAAATTTAACTGTAAAGAATTCAGCAGAACCTATGAAGGAGCTGTAGATAGTGTGCTGTCTCATGGATCCAGAGTCCTGGCTTTGATTCCCACATCTGATCATGTCCATGAGCAGTTTGTGTGTTCTTCGCATGTTTGTATGGGTTTTCCCCCCTCTGAGTGCTCTGGTTTTCTTCTCATGTCTCTACAGGCAATTCTAAATTGGGTCTATGATGGCCCCTATGATGGACTGTACCCATTGCTGAGATACAGTAGGTTGTTGCAACTCTGAATTTAATTGAGCAGGTTAGAAAATGTTATGTTAAAAGAACTTAATGTATTTTTTCTAACTTTAATTTTTTAAACAGCTGATGTGATAAAACAAATATTTTTCAATTTATACATATAAATGTTGCTTAAATCACAATAATCAGCATCTTCTAAAGTGCATTTCTTACTAGCCCTACTTATTTTGCTTTTTCTGTTTTGTGACTGAAATGATTTGAATAGTCTTAGTAAAAGAATTAATTAAATCACCCTAGTTTTTTGATGAACTCCTCTCTGTATATTTACAAATTACCATGACAACCACTCCAAGAAACAAGAAAAAATAAACAGATTCAAGAATGTAGCTCTGAAAAGTTATTATATTATTAACCACATACAGATTCTGACCCTACTACTAAGAAATGGAATGATAACATATTTATCTCAAGCTTTGTTGGCTACAAAAACACAAAACTACAGAATAAAACAACATGGCAGGAAACAAAAAGTGAAATAAAGCCATGCACTGTAGGCTGATACCAGATATCATAGAAAGAATTACATTAAGAAAGGCATTAAGAAATGTCTTAACCTATGATAGACATAATGGGCAAAAGGCAAGAGCTACCTGATCTATATTTCATCATCATATTTCAACTTCTTCATAAGCTTTTTTATATTAACATAACATAACATAATATTAACATCACATAAAGGGATAATTTTCCTGCAGATCATCTAATGTAGTCTAATTCTCTGCATGAAATGTCCTGACACTGCACTCTATGTGGGAGAAACTGGACAAACACTCCGCCAGAGAATGAATTTACACAGGTTCCACATTAAACACGGCAACACAGATGTTCCTGTAGCGGCCCACTTCAACAGCCATGGACACTGTGAGAGGGACTTTCAAGTCACAGTGCTTATGGGCAATTTCAAAACACAGCAAGAGAGAAAAGAATGGGAAGTTAAACTTATGCTAAAATTTAATACATTACAACATGGCTTGAATAAAGACAAGAGTTTTATGGCCAGATATGAGGATTGTTTACATCTCTCAGAATGACAGACAACCTGTCTACAGACCCACATTGTTTTGAAAAACTCATTACAAACTTCAAAAGACTTTGTTGGACAGTTATCTTATCCAAAGATCTTGACCATACATTGTTCTTCTCTCTCTTGTTAAATTAACCCTAGCCTGAATGAATCTATTAATTTTTTTCATTTAAAATTTCTCATTTAAAGATTTACCAATGTTGTTTCTTGTCCTAGAGTGTGTATATAAACATAGGGAACTCCAGTCTTTGTATTACATCTTGCCTGAAGAAGGGGTCTGAGTTGCCTCAAAAGCTTGCATATTGTAATCTTTTTAGTTAGTCAATAAAAGGTGCCATTTTGCTTGGCTTTTCTCTAATATTAACATCTAATGCCTTATTTGAATTATAAAGTGTAAACTTCTGTGAATGCCCATTACCTGGTTTAAACATGTTCCACTAGATCCAATGCCAAATATTGAGTGTCACACACAAGCGCATGGGAGGCAGGTAAAGGGCTCGAGTAGTGACAATTCCATGTCTGATCAGGGAGTGGCGAGGTGCACTGACTTTTTCTCTTAATCCTCTGCAGACCATTGACGGGAAATTCCACAGGGTTCCAGCACCCACGATGATGTCACTTCTGGTTCCCCGCCCATGATGACATCACTTCCTGTCCAGACCTTTAAAGCCACCGTCTTTACCACATGTCAACTGTTCTGTTTTGGACTTTGAACCAGATACAACTCCACAAAATCCAACCCTTTTGCACCCAGGGCATAATATACAGGGGGCTGCTTCAAACCTTTCTATGTCTCCTGTCCATTCTTTTGACATGTGATATAATGATACATCCATCCATCCATTTTCCAACCCGCTGAATCCGAACACAGGGTCACAGGGGTCTGCTGGAGCCAATCCCAGCCAACACAGGGCACAAGGCAGGAACCAATCCCGGGCAGGGTGCCAACCCACCGCAGGACACACACAAACACCAAGCACACACTAGGGCCAATTTAGAATCACCAATCCACCTAACCTGCATGTCTTTGGACTGTGGGAGGAAACCGGAGCGCCCGGAGGAAACCCACGCAGACACGGGGAGAACATGCAAACTCCACGCAGGGAGGACCCGGGAAGCGAACCCGCGTCTCCTAACTGCAAGGCAGCAGCACTACCACTGTGCCACCGTGCTGCCCACATAATGATACATGCTTAAAAGAAAAATCTTTAAATTAAGTTTTCCTATATAGTTTGCTGCTTTAATACTGTATATCAATGAGATATGAACTAGTGGACTGCAAACTGGCTGAATACAGACAATACAACATAACCAGACTGAAAACTTCAATTCCAGTATGGTAAAAAAGGCAGTTGTAGACCACCATCCAAAAACAAACTATGGAGATGTTCAGCATGATCTTGAATATGAGCCTAGCATTTCTTTATAGACATTGAGTACCTCTCTACAGTAACTATACTGACAAGTTTAAGTAAAATGATATAAGAATGGAAGCTCTCAGTGAAGTTTAAACCATAAGACCCGAGGTGAACTTTTCTCAGTTCATGAGAGAAAAGATATTGCATTGTATCAAAGCTCAAATGCAAAATCATGACATGACAACAGGATTTTGTCATTGAAAAACATTTGTACAGAATATGCATCAAATTGATTAATAAGACACAGAAAACAGGTGAGCTGGACAAGTTTAGATCACAGTACATGCACAGTATATTATCTAACATATTGAAACTTGGCCCGTTGACCAAACAGATGTTAAAGATTAGGGCACTAACTACGGAAGAGTCCACATAGACAGAAGAAGAACTAAAAGAGCTAAAGTTACTTTCCTTTACAAATGTGTTCTTTTCAAACTAGTTTAAATTCAACTAAAGTAGGTTATCTACTAGTAATGACTGTCCTTTTTAACTTCATCCAAGACAGGCTGTTACACCGTACAATTGGTTTAACTGATGTGGACAGTGTACAGTTAGAATGTACTGTACTTCACGCGAGAATTTGAATGAGTGCAGGTCATGAACATAGAGCGCAAATTGTTCAAGCAAGTACCATTAGTTGTATTGTCTGTCTGTGTCGTGCAATGTAAAAAAAAATAGTTGGACAATTTACATTAAAAACCACAGAAGATGATGTGAGAGCGAGCTGTGAGTGTATAGTTTTCATCCAGCTGAGATTTAACATCCCAGGACATATTTAAAAGAGCACATCTGTTAAAAAGGCATGAGGCAAAGTAGTATTTAATACAGTGTAATCTTTACCTGCCAAAAAGGCAACAGAGAGCTACATAAAACAGCTCCCACTCTCTCACAGATGTATGAAAATGTTATGGCAAATTGGAATTATTTGAACTAACAGAATGTTTACTTGTTATGAATATGCATTTAGCTAATTGCTGATTTGTACAGTACTTTGCTGGAATTGCTGAATATTTATGGATCATCATAGTTACAGTAAAATTCTTTTTTATTTTCTTAATTCATGAAGCTAATGTATTAAAACACAGGTTCCCATGTAATAATAAACTGCATCAATGAACCTGAAAAATACCAGCATATTTATACTGACCTTACTTTCTGTATACATACTCAGATACTTGATAATTTAATTTTCCAAATATGCAATTTACATTGAACAGGAAATATAACTTTCTTATTCTTAGTGATGCCACAGCAGTGAAAATTTGATTAGTTAACATTATGCATCATGACACCGAAGAGAGACCACAACATGTGGTGGTGGTGCTCATCTACAGTCTTTCTTGGAAGGGTGGGCTTTAAGATGGGGAACTGATTAGACTCCAGGAGCCCTGGGTAGGCATTTACGTGTGTTGATTGGATACCTACTCTAATTTCAGTTTCCTTGGCGCAGTTCAGTTACGGAAAGAGGGAAGCACCAGCTCGGGTCTGAGACAGAAATCATACTGTTCTATTATCACATTTCTGTAGATATTTAAATCAATTTCCAAAATAATGTGTTTCAAGATTTCTTTTCTAAATGTGTGTCTTAAAAGGGTCTCATATAGAGTATTAAAAACTGTGCCAGTAAAAAGATGATCATGATAAGAATGGGTGCCACAAGGACAGTGCCTGGGAATGGACATTAATGTAAGTTAGAGTTAGAATTTCTTGATCTGTTATTATGTTGGAATTACTAAGGTAGTGTGTACGTGGTGATGTAGAGTATGATGCCATACCAGTACAATATTGAAATTACTTTGAAATTTTCATAAAGCTTTTCTGTTCTATTCAAATAAGATGTTATGTCTTGCCATACATTTTTAGGTACTATAGCCACTGCCGCCATGCCCAGATGTGTCTTTATGCTTTTTTTCTTATTATTGATCCATACTGATAGCATATAACTGCGGCCCTGCCCCTAAAAGCCACAGATAGCCTAACACAAGACATTTGCTGTAGCCAGGAGTCTTAAACATGAAAGGACTGAGGAGTGGGTGGCACGGTGGCGCAGTGGTAGCGCTGCTGCCTCGCAGTTAGGAGACCCGGGTTTGCTTCCCTGCGTGGAGTTTGCATGTTCTCCCCGTGTCTGCGTGGGTTTCCTCTGGGCGCTCCGGTTTCCTCCCACAGTCCAAAGACATGCAAGTTAGGTGGATTGGTGATTTTAAATTGGCCCTAGTGTGTGCTTGGTGTGTGGCTGTGTTTGTGTGTGTCCTGCGGTGGGTTGGCACCCTGCCCGGGATTGGTTCCTGCCTTGTGCCCTGTGTTGGCTGGGATTGGCTCCAGCAGACCCTCGTGACCCTGTGTTTGGATTCAGGGGGTTGGTAAATGGATGGATGGATGGACTGAGGAGTGGCCTCTTAAGAGACCATAAGAGCAGGCCAGAACATTCACTGGGCAGCCCAGAAGAAGCTCATCCAGTCCAGCTTAGACTAAACTACCACCAGGAGGAATCAGCCTAACTACCGTATATACTCGCGGATAAGTGCTCCTGCGGATAAGTTGGGACTTGATTTTACAGTGTAATTTCAGGTATTTTATAATGTCGGTTGTATAAGACGAATGCAAAAATTCACACTGTTGGTACAAGGGATTATAATATGCTAACACCCACCTGAGAGAGTAACCACGGAGCACACTGCCTTTTTTTCTATGTGGGTGGGGCAACGCACTGTATCAGCATGTGCTCTTAACCTCTCTCTCTCTCTATTGTGCTTTTGTGACAACAGTAATACCCGAACTACTGCAAAGCAATGTTTGCACTGATTAGTGTTTTTTGTATCTCACACCTTCATACAACTTTATCCTAAGAGCATCCCTTATCAATGATGGAGTGTTCGATCAGAAGAAAATATGACGCTGGTTTTAAATTAAATGTCGTTGAAGTAGCGAATGAAATTGGTAACTGCGCTGCTGCAACAAAATTTGATGTATCTCAGAAACTGATGCGAGATTGGAGGAGGCAAGAAGATGGAAAAAAAAAAATTTAAATGTCGCATTTTTGAACGGGCGTATAAGTCAGGGTTTGATTTTATGATCGATTTTTGGGGTTTCAAGACCCAACTTATACATACGGTAGGTCCCAAAAAGGGGAAAACTGGTTTTAAAGTTCAAAAATAAATCTAAATGTTCCAAAATGCCTCATAAGAGTGAGAAACTATGAAAAACTCTAGCTTGTGACCAAATGGGAGATGATGATCCTTCATAAAATAAAATATTTACTGAAAACCAAAGAATAGCAAAATGAGTTGCCTAAAATGCCATCCTAAATTGAAAAAGTCCCAAAAAACAATCTAGTTTTGAGCGGATTAGTGGAGTGCAATGGTCTTTTATATATTACTTTTAGTGACTGCTTGGGGAAACACCTGCTAACTATGCTGGACCGATTACTATGGCCAAAACTGAGCACCACTGGACCACCATGTCTTGCTGACATAAAATTAATAGAATTAAATATCAGAACAGTTAAACTTCTCCCAGATAGTGGCAAACAGGAAGCATGAATTCATTAATACTTGACCCTTACAGATATGATAGCAGGCCCTCACTTCTCTCAAACCAAAAACTAGTGTAGCAAAAAGATAAAAGAAATGGCAGAAAGCAAAGAAAAGGCAATACTCATTATCTGATTGTTTTACTTCAAGAGTTGCAGAAATTCATTTTTTTAGGGATAATTTACAGCCATGCTCACCTATTTCACAGAATATGTATGAACAGGTACACAGTATGTCAGGTGATCACAAACAAGTCACCATCACTTGTCCACACAAATCTTAGAAGTTGTTTTATTTCACAGGCATCTGGCAGGCATCTGAACCTTTCTGGCGGTTGCAGCCTTGACCATCTCTCAATGTGTTGCCTTTAATGGGGGAGCAGCTCTTGCACTCTCCTCACCCAAGTGGTCAAACAGAATCTTTTTTCAAATAGGGGATAACTTTTAGGATATAATTGCTGTTTACATCCTATCCAAAGCTTAATTCCCGATCTCTCAAATTTGCTTGACATAGACTGAGTGAAAGGGCATTGATATTTTATTAAGAATAACTATTCACCAACGATTATGTTTTGATTTGGTCTACAATATGTTATGTTTTTCTGCATGAAATTGTGTAAAGTGTCTAATATGGCAGACAAGCTGTCAGAATGTTATGAGGCTCCATTCACATATGAGTTGAGTATGCATCTGTCATTAATGTATGTGCACAATATGTTCCATTTTTTACCCAGAACACTGCCTCATATTCAGTCAATTTCCGACTCACATTGGTGAATTTGGCTACAGCCACAATTACATTTTTGGTGTGTGTCAGCATTTATACATTGTTGGGTCTGCTGAGTCTGACTCCATATCGAGACTGGTGCTGGCTGTTTACTTTTTACTCCCAGTTTTGTGAAAAAATTCTGATGTCATTTCAAATGAAATAACTGTGGCACTGGCAATTTTTCAGATTTTTAATTATCTTCTTCATCAATGCAGTGCAACAAAGTGAGTGATGACATAAGTGTGACATGTGTCACTGATTGTTGTCTAGTTGTTTACAGAACAGTGACAGCAATTTGTATTTCAGTGTTCGATGATGTCAGTAACTGGACCAGAAGAAGATTTTTCAAGGTAAAAAGGATATGCAAATGCAGGCAAGTGTCAGCAGGAAGAGAAAGGCAAATATTCACACACCTGGGTATCATTGTTCAATAAAGTTTGCAGTAGAACTGGGGGTCTTCCATGTTTTATACATATCTTTGCATTTGCAGCACAGCTATTTAAGAAAAGTCAAGAAAAAATAAGTGCATGACATGCATACTGATGAAATAATAAAAAATGTAAAAACACAACAGTTGGCATGATAAATGGAGCTTCAAGTTGGAAAAGAGATGATATGCCCCAAGTGTTTTGTCATTTTCTTTCCACATATTTTTGGAGTTCTGCTTGATGACTTCTTTGCAATGTTCTTTTCTGTGTTTTTCCATTAGGTTATATTTTTTTTGTTTCTTCCTTCTGCTTGTTGAAAGTTTACTGGAACTCTATGAAGTCTAAATAGAAGTATGCTACACTGCCATTAACTGCAAAAGGTGCTAAAGACTGTTTTATCCTTGTCTTTCATATCTTCCAGTATGTTTTTGTCATGTCCATAGTGGTCATGTATAAGGCATTCCAAAGGCTCTCAATAAACTTAACCTTTTAGCATTTGGTAGACATCAAAATGAGACAGTTGAGCTTTTTGAAATCATTACAGAAGAGTCAGAATCAGTCTGGTTTAACAAACACTCCTGTTTTCCAAGACTCCACTTTTTGTTCAGCGTCTGCTTGCTTAACCTCACGCAGACAGTATAGTCACTTTCTTATCATTATAATTGTTTTTTGTAGATATCTTGTGAATTATTTGTATTTAGGCAGGTGTGTCATGCTATTCAGTAATGTTAGCAGTCAGGCCCTTTAAAACTCTTTTCGCTCATCTCCATTACTACTTTCCTTTACTACTCTTGTTTCATGTTCTTGGTGGTTTGATGGTGATAAAATGTTGAGGGTTTAAGACAATACAATTTACTGTTTTGTTTCCCTCTTTATCTTCTTAAGGTCCTAGCCAACATGCTAATATCTTGAATTGGAAAATGGATAACCTTGCATTGACGTTTTGGATTTTCCTGCTTGGGCCAGGCACCTTCCAAATGCTCCACGAGAAGAGGTTGTATTTTTTTCAAATCTGTCCTGCATCTGGAGCACATAATTGATGATACTCTGCATGTTGGATTGTTCCTCCCAGTCCTTTAATGAAATATGTTATAGACTTTCTTGTTTGTCTTTCTTGTAGCAAATCAATTGGAGGAACCACCTAATTTGCAAATACGTGGAGGAGCAAAAGCTGATCCCAACACCTCCTTCCTATAGCATCCTATTCTGCAACATAAGGTTTCACAGTTGGCAGTATTTGCTAGATATTTTTATTTATTTGTTATATTTATATTATTCGGGGCTTGCTAACTTCATTATCTGCTTCAGTGTCAGGTATTCCCTGCTGCAAGGCTTGTTTGGGCCCTTGGTGAGCATGTACACACCAGTGCTCCACTGTACTGGTCATGTGAAGTTGCACCAATCTGTGTTTAAAGTAGGAAGATTTGTGGCATGTGGGTTCTGAGGTTTTTCTTATTCTTTTCAAAAAACTGGCAAATGTCTTTATTGTTTTTTTTTTTCAGTGTAGTTCCAGAGGTGTATTGTTATTTGCATGTGGTATTTGTCTACTCTTTGAAGCACTTTAGTTGGTGAGTCACACTCATGAGCCACTTTGTAAGGCACTTGCTGGATTTTGCCTGGTAAGGCTTAGAGTCGGGGCTTTCCATTATAACACCATATGTTGTTCGACTCTCCCCATCACAACAAGTAAATCAAGTGCAGCAGCAAATTTGACAAGACCATAAATGTGAGGATGATGAAATGATGAGGAGTTTTCTTAAGTGAAACTCCTTGAACTTGGTATGATGCAAATGAGGTTCCTTTTTCCATCAATCTTTCTTGTAGCATGTCAACATGAGAGGTCAGACAACAAATATTTTGTTAACAGAAGTTGACTTTAATGGGAACATTTCCAGGTGTCTTGCAGCAAAGTTGAAATGCCTAGAAACCCATTCAGCAGCACTTTACAAAATATGCACAAACTAGAGAAAGCAATGAAAAACAAATCTGATGCGAAAAGATGACTGAAAGAAAAAACTTTAATGATCACAAAGTACAATATCTAGTGAGAGCTGAAAAAGCTGCTACTGTGACAAAGAGGGGGCAACAAAATTTTGCAGTGTGTTCTGCAAACTGTGTCTCTGGCACCTGTGAGAAGCCCTAGGTGTCGAAAACCATAAGTACCCATATTATGAAAGGCATTGAAAGATAAGGTTGAATCTGCAGTCACAGGTTTTAATTTTCACAATGAGTAAAATACAGCTTGTTTCTGTTACCAGGATAGCCTTTCCCATTCTTGGGGGACCATGGGATTAAATAGTCACTTGCTTCACCGTATCTTTGTCCAAGCTACTGATAAAAAGCTAGACCTAGAAAATATTTCCTGTTTTCTGAATTGATCACTTGGGTTCCTAGCTTTCATTTTGTTCTTCGACCCTCAATTGTCATCTTGATTTTTGGCTTTGCTGGTTTTTGGCACTTTTTGATCTCTTAGTTTTGACAATATTTTTTTTACATCACTTTGCAGTTTCACACAAATATTTAACAAGCAGTGGATAAAACAATCAAAATGAAAAATATGTGCATTCATAAAACTGTTTTTCATGCAAAGCTATAGAATTAACAGTCCTCTGATAACTAATATATTTAATATGCATGTTAGTTTATAACAACTTCTTTTCAATGAGTTCTGTAATTTTAAGATTGCAGGATATAGCCTCTTTTTCTAGGGAGTTAAGAGCATAAATATATTTTGACACACAGTCACAGATTCAAATAGCATTAGGGATGAAATATAAATTCCTTTTTTTATAATGCACAATACTAGGAGCCATTAGATGTGTTTTTATAAAATAAAAGTAGTCACTTCTTATTACATCCACTAAAGTTATAAAACTTTTACCATAAAGTCATTTGCCTTACATTTATTCTATTTTTACCCATATAAACTATTACTAGTTAAAATATTAATGCAACATAACATGGTAAAAGGGCTGTCATCAGCAAATACACTATCACTTATATCCCAAGTATGTGTGTTCATTTTCAGTCTACTACACCTTAACTTATTTGCTGTCGCTTCATCTTTGTGTTGCATCTTTTTGATGTTATAAAACAAAACACTTACTTTCAACTTATGCTTTAATATTACGACTAAAAATTGTTTGATATCAATCATTTTCATCCTGGCTTTAACTAAAGTTTTGACTAAATGGTTCTAAAAAAACAAAGTGTCACTTCAGTTTATGCAGTAATTTACATGGTAAGTTAAATATTGCTACAGTATTAGTTAATTTAATTGTAGAAATACTATGTATATAAAAATAAAATTGATCTCTGCAGTTTTTTTTGAAATTCAGCTGATATGGTATACAGTATACAGTATATATATATATATGGATATATATATATATATATATATATATATATATATATATATATATATATATATATATATATATATATATATATACTGTATATATATATATATATATTTGCAGTTGGAGATCCACAAAGGGAGAAAAAATGAATCACGTATCATAAAATAGTTTTATTCCTGAGCTTTCAACCCCTATCAGGGGTCTTCATCAGAGGATAATGCTTAGACTTACAAGAATCAAAGGCAATATATAGCAACACATTCAGTATTGTGGGGGGGGGGGTGGGTGGAGGTGACTAAGTCAGTATGATCAAATTTGTATAGTTTAATTAATGTGTATATGTCCTTCTTAAGTTGGCATATGCTGGGTTTATGTCCAAGTGTCTGTTGATGGCGTTTTCATCTGATAACAACAACAACAACAACATTTATTTATATAGCACATTTTCATACAAAAAGTAGCTCAAAGTGCTTTACATAATGAAGAAAAGAAGAATAAAAGACAAATAAGAAATTAAAATAAGACAACCTTAGTTAACATAAAAAGGAGTAAGGTCCGATGGCCAGGGTGGACAGAAAAAACAAAAAAAAAACTCCAGAAGGCTGGAGAAAAAAAATAAAATCTGTAGGGGTTCCAGGCCACGAGACCGCCCAGTCCCCTTTGGGCATTCTACCTAACATAAATGAAATAGTCCTCTTTGTAGTTAGGGTTCTCACGGAGTCACTTGATGCTGATGGTTTTACAGACTTCTGGCTTTTAATCCATCCATCATTGTTGGAACATCAGATAGCCAAGACTCGGCCACATACTAAATTGACAGGACACACATTCAACTGGGACAATGTAAAAGTAAAATTTAAGGCCAGTACAAAAAGCGCCAGAGAGTTGGCCGAGAAATATTTTTTCTGAATAAGTTTTGTTTGCTTATTTCATTACATTGTATTAGGAACTCATTGAGTTTACAGTAATCCCTCGCTATATCGCGCGTCGCCTTTCGCAGCTTCACTCCATCGCGGATTTTATATGTAAGCATATTTAAATTTATATCGCGGATTTTTCGCTGCTTCGCGGGTTTCTGCGGACAATGGGTGTTTTAATTTCTGGTACATGCTTCCTCAGTTGGTTTGCCCAGTTGATTTCATACAAGGGACGCTATTGGCAGATGGCTGAGAAGCTACCCAGCTTACATTTCTCTTTCTCTTGCGCTGACTTTCTCTGATCCTGACGTAGGGGGATTGAGCAGGGGGGCTGTTTGCACACCTAGACGATACGGACGCTCGTCTAAAAATGCTGAAAGATTATCTTCACGTTGCTATCTTTTGTGCAGCTGCTTCCTGAAACGACATGCTGCACGGTGCTTCGCATACTTAAAAGCTCGAAGGGCACGTATTGATTTTTGCTTGCTTGTTTTTCTCTGTCTCTCTCTCTCTTTCTGTGCTCTTGACGGAGGGGGTGTGAGCTGCCGCCTTCAACAGCTTTGTGCCGCGGTGCTTCGCATACTTAAAAGCCAAACAGCCCTATTGATTTTCCTCTGCCTTTATGACAGTCTCTGCTCCTGACTCCTTTGAAGAGGAAGATATGTTTGCATTCTTTTAATTGTGAGACGGAACTGTCATCTCTGTCTTGTCATGGAGCACAGTTTAAACTTTTGAAAAAGAGACAAATGTTTGTTTGCAGTGTTTGAATAACGTTCCTGTCTCTCTACAACCTCCTGTGTTTCTGCGCAAATCTGTGACCCAAGCATGACAATATAAAAATAACCATATAAACATATGGTTTCTACTTCGCGGATTTTCTTATTTCGCGGGTGGCTCTGGAACGCAACCCCCGCGATGGAGGAGGGATTACTGTACTAAAAATGTGCCTGAGTTGTTTCAATCAATATCAATATAATCTGACTTTAAATTTATATATTCAGGAATGAGTTTATATATTTCGACACTGACTTTATATATTCGGGAATGACTTTATACATATATTCGATCTATGACTTTATATATTCAGGAATGACTATATATATTCCAACTCTGACTTTATATATTCAGGAATGACTTTATATATTCTGACGCTGACTTAATATAATCAAGCTTTGGTGTTATATATTCAAAACACTGACTTTATATATTCAGAAAATCATTATATTTGCCTGTTTGGCACCCCACAATATATATATATATAATAATAATAATAATAATAATAATAATAATAATTCATTACATTTATATAAGGAGCATTCAATAATTTATGTACCTGAAACAAGTCTGGGCATGTTGTGACATGTCTCAAGTTTACTTATGCACAGTTGTGGCTCAGTGTAAGTCTAACATTCGAAGAGGCAGAATGTCAGGAGAGTCATTGTGAGAATCAAGTAAGAAAATGCTATATTTGGAGAAATGTTCAGTGATAAAATTTCTGACAAAAGAAGGTAAAAAGCCAAGATCCATGAATGCATGAAATGCAGTTTATGGTGAATATGCCTTATCATCCTACAAAGTAAAATTTTGGATCAAGCAGTTTTTGAGGTAGAGAGTCCATTGAAGATGACCCTCACACTGGATGGCCTATGGAAGCAACTTCCAGAGAAATGTGCAAATAAGTCAAGGATTTAATTTTGTCAGACAGAGAAATTCAGGTTTACCGAATAACTGAAGAAATGGGCATCTCGGCAGGTACAGTTTGGAACATAATTCATAAAAACTGGGCATGTCAAAGGTCAGTGAAAGATGGGTTCCAGGAATGGTGACGCCATGTCAGAAGGCCACGAGGCTCCAGTGCTGTCAGTAGAACTTGGAGATGCTCCATAAAAACCAAGTGAACTTTTTTCATTGTTTGGTGACTGGAGATGAGATTTATGTTTATCACAGAGAATCTGAATCCAAAATGGAGTCAATGCAGTGGAAGTCCAAGGTATCCCCCACTCTAAAAATGTTCAAGACAGAACAATCTGCAGGCAAAGTCATGGCAACTGTCTTCTGGGACATTGAAGGACTATTGCTTCTATATATATATAACTGCTCAAAAAAATTAAAGGAACACATTTTTATCAGAATATAGCATCAAGTCAATGAATTATGGGCTATTGATCTGGTCAGTTAAGTAGTAGAGGGGGTTGTTAATCAGTTTCAGCTGCTTTGGTGTTAATGAAATTAACAACAGGTGCACTAGAGGGGCAACAATGAGACAACCTCCAAAACAGGAATGTTTTAACAGGTGGAGGCCACTGACATTTTTCCCTCCTCACTAGTTTTGCATTTGGCTATGGTCAGTGCACTACTGGTAGCATGAGACGATACCTGGACCCTACAGAGGTTGCACAGGTAATCCAACTTCTCCAGGATGGCACATCAATACGTGCCATTGCCAGAAGGTTTGATGTCTCTCCCAGCACAGTCTCAAGGGCATGGAGAAGATTCCAGGAAACAGGCAGTTTCTCTTGGAATGCTGGACAGGGCTGTAGAAGGTTCTTAATCCATCAGCAGGACCAGTATTTGCTCCTTTGAGAAGGAGGAGCAAAATGACCTCCAGCAGGCTACTGGTGTGAATGTCTCTGACCAAACAATCAGAAACAGACATCATGAGGGTGGCCTGAGGGCCTGATGTCCTCTAATGGACCCTGTGCTGAAAGCCTGGCACCGTGGAGCTTGATTGACATTTGCCATAGAATACTAGAACTGGCTCCTCCACCACTGGTGCCCTGTGTTTTTCAAAGAAGAGAGCAAGTTCAGATGAGAGCCCTCTGTAGGTTGAAAATGTTCATTTCCATCAAATGATGTGACATCCTTTCATTGCTAACACATTACCCAGACCATATCAGTATAGATATCCAGCATGATTTTTTTCCCATTAAGACCTGATGTGTTTTCAAAGTGTTCCTTTAATTTTTATGAGCAGTTATATATAGTATGTGTATATATTTGTTTATTATCGTTTCATACTAATGTAAACTAGCTAGACAACATCACATGCAAGTCAGAATAGCACAGTTTCTGTAGCTGGCAGTTTTGTGGACAAAACTGGATCCCTCTCTTTGCTAGTCTCATTCTGTCTATATCTAATAACAGAAGGCATCAAAAAGGATCAACATGCTCAAGAATCTTTCCATATGAAGAAAGGATGAGAAAAGTTTTATCTGTACTTTGGGTAACAATAATGATAAATCTTTGTCAGTCTAATGAGTGTGTTCAGAACCATTCTTGCTGAATCTTTCAATTATCATAGTTTTGCTAGAGAGGAGAACAGAAGATGTTCTTTTCTATGTTAATTTAAACTTGCTTAAAAGATAATCCACTTCATTTTGCAAAAAATATGCAATAAGTAAAAATGTAAGTAGCTAATTAGAATAATTTGTGTAGCCTTTAAAAAACTGCATTGAATTTAACTAGTAATTGAGTTTGTGCTTTATTTCATTTAGATTAAATTATCTTTATTCTTTAATTATAAATTTACTTTGACTAATTGTAGTTGTGTAAATAATTTAAAAATAAAAAATTGTAATTATTTAATATAAACAGAATAAACTCAAAATAAAGCTTTTTACATTATTGTAATTATAGCATTAAAATGACAAAAAACTTTTTTTTTAATTAGAAAGAATACTTTTTGTTTTATTTAATTTAAAATGTAAATTAAAATTTAAAATTAAATGAAGAATGATATTATAGTGATTCAAACTGCTGCTGAGTTCAAAGACTTGACATCCTGAGTCTTTGTTTATGTTCCATCCATCCATCCATCCATCCATCCATCCTCTTCCGCTTATCTGAGATGTCTATGTTGAGTTTACATATTCTCAACATGTATGAGCGGTTTTAATCTGGGCATATAAAATTATCCCCAGATATGCATTTTTATTCAACATTTTCCCCAAAAGTGTGAGTGTAGGTGTGTGTGTGGGTGGGCCCTGATATGGACTAATGCCCTTTCCATGGGTGGATCCCATCTTGTGTCTAATGGTTTTAAGATAGACTCTGGCCACTTCTAATCCTGGATTGCATTAAGCAGGTTTTATAATGTTAAGTTAATGTACATTTAACCAAAACAGTACAAACATTTTAATGTCTTTTCAGTTTCACATATATTCCAAATGGTTCTTGCTTTAGATTACATTAAAAAAAAACTTCTTTACAGCATTTACTTAATAAAGCATTTCTGTTGTAATTTAACAAAATTAGATCCTGGAAAGAAATGTGGGTGGCAAAAAGTTTGTTACAAAATTATATAAAAGTCACTTTAGTCCATTCATTCACATTGCTGGATCTACAGCTTTAGAACCAAGAAACTGCTTGCGTGTTTCACTGGGAAATATTGACATTTGTATCAGTACATTTAAATTAGAAAATGAGATCATATATATTTAACTTTTTACTTAGTTCTCAGATATAAGCTTACATTAGTCCCTCCCTTTTAAAGATCCAAGAGGACAATGGGAAAAGGATCTCTCCCTCAACGTATCAGAAAAGGAGTGGAAGGTAACAATGCAGAGAATTCATTCGAGCTCCATATGTGCAAAGCATACAATTATTCAACTAAAAATTATATATCGAGCACATCTGTCTCACTTAAAATTGTCCAAAATGTTTCCAGGGCAAGATCCAACCTGCGAACGCTGCAATCAAGTTCCAGCCTCACTGGGTCACATGTTTTGGGCCTGCGCCAAATTAACATCATTTTGTACCAAGATTTTTAAATGCCTTTCAGACAGCCTTGGTGTCACAATCCCTCCTAATCCACTAACAGCTGTGTTTGGTGTACTCCCAAATGGGCTTAAAGTGGAGAAGGACAAACAAACTGTAATTGCCTTTACTACTCTATTGGCAGAAAGAATCTACTCTACTGAAAGAATCCTAACTCTCTCCTTTTAAGTCAGTGGGTAACTAATGTTATATATTATTTGAAATTGGAAAAAATAAAATTCTCACTTAGAGGATCTGTGCAGAAATTTTTCAAAACCTGGCAGGATCTAATCAATACCATTTTAGAATAAGCTTTTAAAGCACCGAGGAAGCAGATTCTCTCCATATTCTCTTTTTTTTCTTTTTCTTCTCCATTTATCTATATTCACTTATTAATTTATCTATTTGCTTATTTTTACTAGGTTTAAGTTTTATTATGCTGCCCATGCTCTCTTTTTCAGGGGTGGGGGTTGATTTGTTTTCAATCCTATTCTTGTAAAATTGATCTATTTGTATGGAATGTTGTGTGATTTCAATAAAATCAATAAAAAATTTAAAAAAAGATATGTTTACATAAAAGAAGTATTGTTTCTCCTAACTTGATATTCACCCCTGACTCTTAATAATTAACTATTTTGAGACTTTACATAATACAGAGGTGTTTCTCTGAACTATAACATGTATGCTGACTGGCATGTTTGAAATACTTTGTAGTCATTATATGTAAATGAACCTAGCTGATTAATAGAAGCTTTCTGTTAAATTTCTTCAGCTTCCATGCTGCATTAACAATAGCACATGGTTGCGATGATGGTGTAAATGAAGGATGTCAATGTTTAGAGTTCAAACACATTACAATGGCTTAAGCCTCGTCTTTTTTTTACTATTTTCTGCAACACAGTTGTTCTGGAAAGAAGTGGAATAGAGGCGATCTTCACATATTGTTAACTCCTTTTTCTGTTACACCAAAAATGTTAATTAATACAGATTAAAATTTATAGCACAGTATATATTTCATGTTTCTATTTTTCAGCAGGAGAATTTTGTAGCACATGCTGGTTATTAACAATATTTTTGAATTACTATTTTTTATCTAATTCTTCAGTGTTTTTTATGATTTACATTGTTAAGGAGAATTATGAAATATCTTTTGGTAAATTGGGAATGCCCAATAGGTAACTGGAAAGAGCAGTTAGTCCCTGGTGTAACCTCAATATCTTTCTCAGTGTACAGTAGATTTTAGCTCCTGACATATTTATGACACACCCACACAATGTGTTACATTGATCTGTGATTCTAAAATGGTCCTCTCTACTGAGGGGGCAGTGACCTCATGGAAATTCAGCTCAAAGGAAAAGTTTGTATAGTGTAAGGTGGATTCAGCCAAAAAGCACGCTGGTAGAGTCGCCACCGCAGAACCTGGTGACCAGCATTAAAATCCCAACTTTGTCAGCCCAAAGCTCCTATAATCCACACAGACAGCTGCAAATGACAAGCCTGGAAAGCACCCACATGGTTCAAATAAGGCTCCCAAGAGAATGAATACCTCACCATCACACAATAGCCAGCAATGCCACCAACCAATGCACAGGCTACACTGCCTGCCTAACTAAAGAATGTAGGCAGCTTCAGTGTTGTCCAAATGTGTATACCTTTAAAACTTTCTTTTACAAACTCTAGCCTCTTGTACACCAAATTTAAGATTCACACAATTATAAAAGTTAAATTTGTGATATGTAACTAACATAATAAAAATGTATCAGAAAATCTGAACAAATATCGAGCATTTTTTTCCAAGATCTTCAAGATTTTGCATCAATCAGGATAAAGATCAAAAAGATAATTATAAATACTATGGCTTCTCTATCTCTAGGGTTACATTATCTGCTTGTGTGTGCCTGGCCTGATGTAAGGGAAAGTTTAGTTTTGAATAAGAACTTATTCAGAACTTGGATATATAAAAGGTGCGTTCAGATATAAACAGGAATTTATGAGTTATGCTTTATTTATTGAATACAATGAAATGACTTACACACTGTTTTTCTATGTAGTCTCCTGCCACGGAAATACACTTATTCCAGTGCTCAGGATGCTTCTAAATCCCCAAAGAGTAAAAAGTCTTTTAACTGCATGTTGACCCATTCTTGCACAGCGTCAATAATCTCCTCATTCGGCTTGAATTTCCTCCCACCTAAAAATTCCTTAAATGTACCAAAGAGATGATAGTCCCTCTCTGAATGACTTGCACCAATCATACACTCTAGACCAGGGGTGGGCAAAGTCATTGTTGGTTTGCATCTGTACTTGCGCTGTTACTTAGAGAGTCAGATGGGGGAGGGGTGATGTTAGAGCGCGTGAGCTTATTCAGTGCAGCAGGAACAACACACATGTTGATCTTTTTTTTTCTTTCAGTACATGTGCCTTCCCTGTTTATTTATATATCTAGTGACTCCTCTGCCTGTCTGTGTCTCTATTACGCAGTACTCTGTCTGTCTGTGTGTTATGGATCTTAAAAATAACAGTTATAAGGACAGTTGTTCATGTTAATTGCAGTCTCCAGTTGTTAAAAAAAATTTTAAAAGGAGCATCCCACATGAAAATATAACGATCTCATTAACTGACATCCATCCATTTTCCATCCATCCATCCATTATCCAACCTGCTGAATCCAAACACAGGGTCACGGGGGTCTGCTGGAGCCAATCCCATCCAACACAGGGCACAAGTCAGGAACCAATCCCGGGCAGGTTGCCAACCCACCGCAGCATTAACTGACAGTGCATACCAATTTATAAATTTTATGTCCATTTGAGATTAAAAAGAAAAAAAAAGTAACACTTTATCCCCAGCAGGGAATTGAACTCAGGTCTGTGAGGCACAGCAAAGTTGCTGTGATCTGAGATGCAAATCTTAGCGTGCTATGCCACGGAAACTGTTGTATCATCTTTGAACCTTTTGTGAAAGTGTTTATTTGATCTTTGGAACTCAGGCTTTACACATTCTATACTCTATGCCTACATTTTGTAATATTTATTACTAAAATATGAAAAAATTTCTGTTTTAACAATGTGTTTACACAGATTACTGTAGAAACGGAACACACATGAAATGCGTGTGTTCCAAATAACGATCTATTATTTCCACTCTAAAACTCCAGTTCAGTCACTCCCAGATAATCAATCAAGGCATGAGCTGGGAGAAGTTCGTGCACGTTCTAAGTCGGTGGGGGGATGGAATAGCCGGCTGCTGGCAGCTTGTCTGTATGAGCACATTTACAGGACAAAAGACACTGGCGGAGAGGTGTGAACGGATTTAAGAAGCGATTTAAGTTGGGCCGGATCTACGGGTTTTTTTGTAGGCTCTGGTAATTCTAGTGTTAAATAAGCAATAAGCAATAATGAGGGAGATAATTCAAATGAAGCAGAAGTGTTTCTAGGGCAATAAGTGCTTCTTATTAAGCAATTGGGTTGGAACAAAAACACTGCAGCCACTGTGGCCCTCCAGGAATGACTTTGCCCAATCCTGCTCAAGACTGAGAGAGAGAGAGACACTCATTCCCAAACTGTTTTTTAAGTCTCGAATAAATCTGAGATGGAATGACTCCTTCATTTGTCAAAAATGTAATAATAATGTGCTGTGCAACACTACTGTGTACCTCCTGCTCCGACATGTTAATTACAACTGACAGGAAGGGTGGAGAGAGCAGCTAACACTACTAATGACAAGTTCATATATGCAGGTATTTGTCCAATGAGTCAGGTCTACCTTGCACTATTTATATGAACAGAGCATGAAAATTCCTGTTTATAATTGACCACCCCTCGTAAGATTCACTCACAGCAATCTTTTAGTTATTTATGGTCATATTTGTGCAATTGCTTCTTCTCTACATAATTACGTTTACAGATGAATTATGTACATTTGTAATGCAGTATATCTATGATTTTCCAGTCTTGTTATTTTTCAAAATTCAGTCTTTTGCTACAGAATCAACGGTTTCCTGTGAAGCCGACGTTTCCTGCTGTGGGCATCAATCACCTCCTTGAATCTGGACATCAATAGTCATGACTAGGATGGCTAGGGCAATAAGGACACAAAAACTACAAGAGTAAACTCAGAAAGAGTGCATTGTGCTTTTTATTTTAAGTGTCCAACAAAATAAATATATAAGATGCAGTGCAGTTCTCTTTTTAATTAAATATATAATTAACAATATAAAATGAGTACATCTTCAGTGGGATCAAAATCAGTTAATAAACAATCAATAAATACTCCTATGCATCACTGAAAACAGAAATAAAGCCAGAAGAATAACATTAGATGTTTTTCCCTCTTCTCTAAGCCTTCATGCCTCTCTGAGACCCATCTTGTCTGCTCAGCTGAAGATGAAACAGTACGCATGGTCAACCCTTTAAACTGTCTTGCATCCAAGCCACTGGGACTCTCAATCCCAGCTCCATCGTCTCGCCACCATCTCTCTCTGGTATCCATAAGACAATCTCTCTCATCTTTGATTGGTAGTGTTTTGTTAGTGTTTAACTACCTAATATGTAATAATTTTGATGCCTAATTTACTTAAACAGTATCAATTTATTGTTATCGTATAAAATTGTTCTTCTGCATTTCTGTTAAACAGACAGTCAGTCAGTCAGTCATTTCCCAACCCGCAATATCCTAACACAGGGTCACGGTGGTCTGTTGGAGCTAATCCCAGCCAGCACAGAGAGCAGAGCAGGAACAAACCCCGAGCAGGGCACCAGCCCACCGCAGTCTGTTGAACAGCAAAATCTTTTATATATATTTCTCTTCTGGTTCGTCCTGCTTCCTCTTCAAAACCGGTCCTGCCCACATGCAACCGACATGGCATTTCTCAATTCCTATTCGTTGTCTTCCATGTCATGCACTATGCTGGCCTGCTGAGCGTAATACATCCAATAAATACTCGAGGTGCTGCCACAACGGTAAAGTAGCTTTACTGCCTTTGCGGGAGCCACCTGTGTCTTTACAACAGCTTCTTACACAGCAAACATCAGAAGCTAAACATTATCGTGAACACATTCGAGAATACAGCTGTTCTCTAGCATTTGCTTCCATTGGTGCACAGATAACTCAACCTCCTGGCCATTTATGTATTTTAAAATACACGGGCACATTTATCACCAAATCTCTCCACTATATGCTAACACTTCTAACTCTCCAGGATATGAACAGTTAATAATAAATGTGTTTGACACAGCACAAGCTACTGAAGTACACTTACAAAATAAAGCAAACTCTGAATGCAGCGAAAATGTACTTCTCCAGCTAGATTCCATGCTCAGAACCATCAATCCCTTCGCTAAATCATACAAACACATGCATGAAATCGCTCAGTCCAATCCAACAGCATCTGTACGAATGGTTTTCAAGGAAAACCCTAGGCAGGAGTTATGACGATACAATCCCCCGACATGCCACACCAATGTTGCAGCGATTTTCGTTGGAGAAGATGGCGAAACGCCTGCCGGAAGGGACATTTGCATCTATCCCATAGGCAACTCCTGTAAACAGATTTCCACACTCAATATGAATTACAATCCTATGGTTTACCCACTTTTATTCCCTTACGAAGACATTGGCTGGCACAAAGATTTACAACATGTTCCCGATAAAAGAACCGACAAGTGAATAAGGCTTACTCAATGCCAATTTTACAGGTACAGATTAGCAATGAGGAATACATTTAGTATTTTGCACTCCAACGGCAAACTATTCCAACAGTATGTTGTAGATGCGTATGTTAAAACAGAGGGACGCGCGTCTCAACTATCTCAGATTACATCAACAAGATCTGCGTGTGGAACAATACAAAGGACTATCAGACAAACTGCAAGCAAACTCTGAAAATAACAACGTACGTGTAGGCAACATGATCATATTACCGTCCATATTTCCAGGAAGTCCAAGATACATGCAACAAAATTATCAGGATGCCATGGCCATAGTACGTAAATTCGGAAAGCCTGATTTATTTATCACTTTCACATGTAATACTGCTTGGCCGGAAATTCTATATGCACACTGCGTCTTTCAAGAACAATTTATTTCTTCTTGATTTCTAAATTCCTTTCTCACCGTTTTACGTTCCTATTCTTACACCGCCGTATGCTACGGCGGGCGTTGGCTAGTTAGAATTATTGTTTTGTGCATAAACGGACTCTGTATCTCATTGATAATTTATTACTGTACATGTATAGTCTAAGTACCAGTCTTTCAGTGCTACTGTATGTCTCACTGCCTCTTTCGAATTAAGTTGTTTGGTAAAGGCCACATTTGATTTTGCAGATTCTTCCTTGCCACAAAGCCTGACCATTACAAATAATCACCATTTGTGGTTAGTATAGGACTAAAATAAGATCAGGGTAGGATACACATCATAATACAAACAGAAAAGGGAGATTTTAAATATGAAATTTGTCATTAATGTTATTATGCTCTAAGGTTTAAAGGATAATGACAAATGTTTAAAGAATAATGCAGCTTGTAACATACAATGTAAGTGTAATCTGCATGTATATTCAGAGCTCCTAATAAATGCTTTGAGCTCTAATTTTCTTTTTTTTCCTGTTGTTTGTTATTCATGGGCAAAATAAGCATAAGTGTACATAAGCTGTTTTAATTTCCAAATGAAATGCATGTTTTCTAAACGTTATTAGTTAAATGTTTGAATTGGACTTTATTACATTGACCATCCCCAAGTAATACACTTCCTTGGTGATGCTCTTGTAGCAAACAGTAGATGAGTTGAGTTCTGGGTTTTAACTTGTATTTTCAATTATTAGTATGTTTATATTAATTAAATATTTTCTTTTGTTTATTCTTTAAATTGTTTGTAGAGGCAAATATCACTCATTTTATACATAGAATGGAACCACTGACATAAAATGCCATTGTAGATGACATAGCAACACAATTTTTAGCTTAAATGTATCTATTTTGTTTGATATCAAAGGTGCTGAAACATAACAAAACAAAACAGTGACGCAAAACATAAGCAAACCAAAATCAGAACAAACATTAAAAACCTGTCAAAATTGCACAGATGCTGACCAGTAGAGTACACGTGTGACTTTACATTTTATTTCCTTTTAATTATCCTGTACGTATGTATTGCATATGAGTGTCAGACTCACCACTACTCTTAACTACCCCTACATACTGTAGGTACCTGTCCAAGTGACAAAAACCTGTCATGATAAATACACTGCCACTGCAACCACATGTAACCAGTTAATGCTTGCAGATCTTCATGCTGTCACCTACGTGAGTGCTTTCAGTGTACAAGATCACACTTTCCAATAGTTTTGTATTGAAATTAAGATTTCTGTCTTTTCTACTGTGTTTCTAAGACTTCAGGAATGTGTAGAATTCAACCACGTCATTTTCAGAATCAGAATCTCAAGCTGCGGACCTTTTTCATAACATGCTGAGTCCTGAAGAGTCATCTTCTTGAGCATGATAGGGCAATGGTAGGGTCTACTCTAAGTAATGACTTTTAAATGTTTTATCATTCACATAAATTTCTCCTTACAAAATAACTATTAATTATATGACTAAACAAATCAAACAATACTGAAATTAAAAACAATAAAGTTATTTGCATACCTGTCCATTAATCAATTAAATCAAAAGAACTGGCCCATGAGAGAAAAATATTCTATTGCCGAATATGAGAAAAATTTATCAGAAATAAAAATACCATGAAGCAACCTGGGCCCCCAAATTCAGAAGCTGAAAATAGTTTTCCTGTCCTTGTAGATGTTCTCTTTCCCGAGAGCTATTTATTTGAAAGTGCATGTTCCATTTTCAGCAGTTACTGATTCAATCAACAAGATGTGAACTCAGCACCTAAAACTTTTCCCAGAGGTGCAAAGACAACTTTCCTATACCTAATGAGGAAAAAGAACCAACACAGCTAACAAAAATGATTTTTAAGAAATGATGCTGGTAGATATCCTTCCAAATGTAAAAAAATGCTATGTGCTTTGGATACACTGTACTGTATATCACAGAGCAACATGTTTTTCCTTATATAAACATAAATTTACAATATTTGAGACCTACAATGTTGACTTACTTTTCTACAAATAAATTAAATAGTAAATACATTCTAGAGTGAGTAACCACTGTGCTACAAAACAGAAGACAAAAACAAATTTACTTAAGCTTATCTACAATAGGCACTAGACGCACACATTACTAGAGGTGTAAGTTAAAGAGCATGTGTATATAGCACATACTTTCATGCCTCTCTCCTATGCACTTCCTTTATTATTATCCTGTAAGTATTCATCATTCTTCTTCCTTGGAGATCATACTAACCTAACCATGATCATTCATATGCCTCATAAAAGGTAGCGTATTTACAGCTGAAATGCTAATGTCCACCATTTAATACATTCACTTGACACACATATAGTACACTAGTCCACAGATCCAAAAATACATTTAACATGCCAGAGAGCCAGATGTTTTTTGAGCTATGGACACAACTTTCTGCCAGCACATTTGCAGTATAGGGGAAGGAGGCACATAAAGCAAAGTATTTGAACTTTGAGCCCATGAAGAAAATAGTTTTTAAGACACATGCACTTAACATTAAGAGAAAAGAAACTAGAAAATAGAAATCTGTTTTTTTATTTATTTTATAACTTTGATTTTGGTTCAGTCCTAATGAAATGAAGAAAGATAAATTGTAATTTCAGAGTAGCGGTTTTAACAATATACCTAACTATTGTTCTGCCCAATTCAGAAAAAAGATTTTTGCAATCTCTGTAGCTCACTTTCTTTTCCTGAAACTTCCTTCCTTTCTCATCAAATGTGTTGTTGTGACAACATTTTCAGGTCTTTCCATTAATATTTGATTTTTTGAGAATTAACAATAAAAATATTTATATATGTAAGTAGATACATTTCCAACAACTTGACAAATAATGTTCAAACAGAACAAAATAGTTTTTTGTCTCAATCAAGCTGGTTTAAACTTGAAATTACAGCAGAGTTTCTCTTAATCTTAAACTTAATATTGTTTGTAATTAATGACTATTTCCCAACATCTTTCCAAACTAATGTACTACATAAACTTGTGTGTACAATAAAAACTAACCCAACCTATTAATTATGTACAAAAAGCTTCTTTATTTGGGTCTAATCTGTCAGTCAGTCACCTAATGCAGTGTTAAACCTCACTCTTAAACCTTTGAAAAGTGCGCTACTCTGTGAAGTGTGCAGCATCAACCATTTATCCCATTAGGGATACATAGGAGGACATAGGTTCAAGTCTAACCAAGAGTAGGTGAGATGCATTACATCCAGTAAGCATATGTCAGCATATTTCTTTTCAGTTATGATGCATAATTTCTTAATTCAATCTTGGTCCATTTTCACCTGAATGCTTCTACTGCTGCATAGTATTGCTGTACAAGCTGTCATATGCCTTTGAAATGATGAAGTGAAAGATAATGGATGACAAGGAAAGAGAAAAAGAAAACCTTATTAATAGAATTGCTAGGGCAGAGGAGACTTCATTAGAAGGGTATTGGTACGTGAATAATCATCATCACAGATTTTTTCACTTCATTTTGGAACAAATATTGTTTCTAATATTTGTTGTTACTGGACTTGTTAGTTCTGTTTTAACTGTCACATCAATAGTTGTCATGTTTCCATTCAATTCAAAGTTTATTGTCCTATCAAGTCTGAATATCAAGAAAATGGCAACTGTGGTATAAACTATAAGTGACAGAAAAAGAGATTATAAATGACTACCTCAACCACAGCTTGTCATTCTATTGTGTCATAAAGAAGTCAATATAAGCATATACTAGATCTTTCTTTTTTATTTGTCTTGATACAATAACTTAACCTTTGCCTGAAAGCAATATTGTATTGTGCCTGTGCTGTTTACCCAATATGTCAAGTTTCGCCTTCTTTAGCAAAACCAGCTCTTGATAGAGCTTCTCGTTTCTGGAGCCCTGCTTGTTTCAGCTGTAGTTGTTCTCTCTCTAGCTAAAGTCTTTTTACCATTTATATGTACTTTTAATATGAAACAGTGAATATACATGACATTTAGTGTATCAATCATTCAGTTTTCAACTATTAATGATTTTATCCATGCTGATGCAGGAAAGTAGTCGATAAAGAAGCACCATGTTGTTAAATATTGGATAACAAAACAACATTGGGAAACATTCACAAAAACACTTTACTTGTGTTTTTTTGTTAATTTGTTCATCATTCATTAAGAGGCATTGTCTTTTGAAGACAAATCCCAGAAAAAAAACATTATTTAGTGTGGAAGAATACTGTTAGGGTAACATACCCTTCATCTTAAAGAAATAGCATAAAGGGTTAATAAATGTGGGAAACCAAATAAAGGTCAAGTGAACAACAAAATGTACACTGAAATATAAGAATTGGTTTAGGAGAAATACTGAGATGGTCAAGTAAATAAAAAGTGTACCAGAAGAAAGGATCATGTAATATATGTACAAAAATGTACTGAAGGATGACTAAGAAATCAGCAGATGTACTATAAGCAGCTAGAATGGACAGTTATTATATGCACAGAAATTTCAAGGGTGGTGTCTCATCTCAAAAGGTATAAGAAGAACCAGAATATAATATAATCAACTTTTATTTTATATAAATCATTTGGGTGTAAACCAATGAACCAACCAGAGTAAAATGTATGCATTGATTGACACTGTACTGTATGTAAATTCAGTAGTTTATAAAATGAACCTCTATCCTTTGTTTCTCTGACCATTCTGATCATTCTGGCCACGCTGTAATGGACTGCTTCTGAAGAATGCTCCCTCCAAGGCATTTTGCCGAGGAGTCATTAAAAGATACAATGAACAGCTTTTCTCCTGCCTGATTACTGAATTGTCCTGTTAGAGGATGTTTCTTTCTTTAATAAGATGTTAAATTTCGACCACATTAGTTTCCACTAAAACTCATGGTTTTTTGCTAGTTTATTTGTCATTCACTAAAAGGCACTGTTTTCGTAAACAAATCCCAGAAAAAAAATTTTTTAGTCTCCAGTAAAACTGATATGTAAAGTACTTAATGGGTACTTTTAAAAATGATAAAAGATTTCAGGGTTAATTCACAGAATACATTATGAATGAGGAGCCTGCTTTTGTCAAGGTGAAAAGCAAGTCCATAATTAATGTTTTCTATTCAATACTAATAATAATAATGTAAACCTTTTCCTTCAATAAAAGAGAAAATGTATAAGAGCACTGTGTCAATAACTGTTGAACTCTGAGAGGGACAAGGTTCTTGAAATGTGAGTATGACATGTTCATATAGAGATCAAAGATCATACTGGACATAATATTACTACTATGCTATGTGTCGGGAATAAGTGAGTAACTCAGGGGAAGAATGATAAGGAGGGAAGATAAACACTTTTGCCAGACTGCCTTCCAGTTCACCCAGCTTGAATTAGGCATGGATGACATACCACTTGATTTATGATACTGGATTAAATTCTTCTTCTAATATGTTTTCTTAAAAGAAAAAAAAAACTCACCAGTATGCTAAAAATTGTTGTCAGCAGAAAGATATTGAAGAAGAAGAAGATGCTAAAAATTAGTGGAAACCTTAACATAAAAAAATTGCTCCAGGGACATTGTAAAATGGTTGCCCCGGCACTAACATATAACACAAAATGTTCAAATCCGTATATGAAAAACAAAACAGGAATTAAGATTTTCTGCTGGTGAATAAGTGTCTTAAAGATTACACCTTTATGTATGGTTTTGTATTTTTACCTGTGTACATGAAGAAACTCTACTTTTTAAAAAATATTTCACAGAGTGCTGGGCAGTTCAAGCTGATTGGTAAGTTGATGCAAACAGGAAGGTAGGACAGGAAGAAGCCATGTCTACAGTGGTGTTTATTCGACAGTGGCAGCAGTAGCATGAGTGAGCGAATAAAAACCTTCACTTTATTGTTTGAAGATAAGTGAATACATGCATTTTAATCTTTTTACACAGCAGAGCATTAACAAGAATTTCAGTGGACCAGAGGTGCATCAGTGTGCACAATTTTCTGTAATATATTTGTTATTTGTTTAAAAAATATGCTTCAGTCCAAAAGGTATATACAAATATATTATACCAATATCTAGCAAAACTGTCAGAATGTTTAATTATATCATAGTATGTATGCATTTTTATCCATACTGCCCACTCCAGCCTGAATTAATTTAAACATGTATGGAATGGTGTTACAAGACACCTGGATGCTACCCCTTGCACATTTACAATTATGAGCAGGTTCATTTAAACAGGAACATCAGTAAGGAGAGAAATGACACTGTGTAGGAAAGCATTTGTGCCCTCATTGACTCAATGTTATGTCAAGTGCAACCATGCCACAGAAAAATTAATTTCATAAATTTTTAGATTTTCCTCAAACCCAGTATGCAATTACATAAAAGCGCAATTTATTTTGAAGGAACAATTCCAACACAGGTTAACAGCTTTCCAGCTTTTAGGTAAGGCTTCAGTGAATGAGGCATTAAGGTTCAGGCACTGATCCTTTCATCTGTTAAGGCAAAGTGAAACCACTAATGATGCAAGTACAAATTCTTTAAAAGGAGTATTGAAACAGATATTTTCAATAGGAGAATTTACACTCAGTTCTCTCTGTGCTAAACATGCAAACATGTAGATGAAACTAGACATCGCAAGATTCATGGGTGGGGATTGGCAGGGATTGTTGGTAGTGTGCTTTGTCTGATTGGTGACATTTTGGAACACAGGCAAAAAAAGGACAAATATCAAATCACTGGCAACACTGTTCATCTAGTATTTAGTCACTAACCCTTGTGAATACGTAGCTGTTCATTTATCTTTCATTTTGTCTGATATTCTTTCTTACAGCTCATTATCTCTACGTTAACAAAAAATAAGCAATAAGAAATCAGGAGGTGAAATTAAAATTGAAAATTTCAGAGAATGAATAAAAGCCAGACATGAATATTCATGAATATAGTAAGAATTTGGTGAAGTTCATAGACAGATAAAACCTGCACTAGTCATGTAATTAGGTAATTGTAATTAGGTAAAATGTCCCTTTAACAGCAACAGCTGCATTCTAAATAAGAAAATGCATGGACTCAAGTCTCCACAAATTGCATTTGAGATCCAAATTTTGTTTGAAGACGTTTCAATTAGATATTTCTCTGCAGTTTTGCCATTTATCTTGTCATTGAATGACACAATACTATTAAACAATGTGTATTTTTAAATTGTTATTTTTTCCGTTAAATTCCAAAACTTTATTTTAATTTTACACTGATGCTAATTGGTTAATTTTATTTTACTTGGTTGACTGGATTAAATGAAAATTTTCTTTTGTATTTTCTGAATTGTTTGCATGTAAATATACTGAATTGGTGGTCACACATGCAGAATAGGTCATTGTTAAGAGATAGTAGTTTCCGAAAAATGTGTAAATTATTTATATATTGTGTACTTTTTTTACAGTAAGCTTAACAATATTTTCCCTGCTTTTAATATTAATGTATTGGAGGATTTAAGGACTACAGAACAAAGCATAAATAAAGATAAACAATAACATATAGTAACACAAATAAAAATGTGTATAATGTGAGTTCATTTAATTTTTGAAAATACAGTATTTAGTGTTGAATACTGCTGTGCAAATGCTGTTCCTTAGTCCATTGATATTGCAGCTTTTTAATTTTCACTGAGAATAATGGAAATCAACTGGGTCATTAGTAGTAATATGTTGTACAATATGTCTATTTGTGTGTCAGATGTTACTACACGTATATTATTATTATGCTTCAGACCTATGTGTTACATTGAATATATTAAATTATTAGTCATTGGCACACTATTTTGAGCTTCAAGACCCATTCTTGTCAAAATTCTGGGACTCTCTTTGTAACCATGGCCTGTATATTATGAGTTAGTGTTACTGTTTTGGACCACCAAGTGGAATAGGTGGATGTATGCTATCCTGGCTTGTCTATCACAGTCAAAGCTCATGGTAATGTTTGTATTATACTTATTCTGTATTGAGGAAATGTTGGCTTCTGTTAAATATTCTTCCTTCTTCAGTACACAAAAGACAAAACATCCTCATAAATTTATGGAAGTGATACATCTGACCTGTTGTCATGCCTTTTTTTGTTTTTTATTTACTGTCTTTTCTGTACTTCCTTGTTTGTGAGGAACTCTGGCTGTCATTGCATTAACTGATGTTTCAGGATTTCAAACTTCAAATACATGTTCAATGCCTTGGGTAATGCAATATTACAGGAGACTTAAGTATGAATCTCTTTGGTTTTCTTTGCCTTGCATCTGGTAATTTTCAATCTCATATATTACTCTGATGTTGAAACATGCCTGTTTCAGAATGAATAAATTCAAATTTATTTGCAAAAGATGTGTATAATTTTCATGCATTTGGAGTACTGCTGTTCGGTGGCATCCCACATCAAGAGAATGCTGCTTTTAATTTGTATTTCTCAGTGGTGGTGGCTTATCTTGTTTTTTTTTTTAAAGTTGGAGCAACAACATTTACAATAAGTGAAGGTCACAGATACTTTTTTACATCTTTTTATTAAAATGCCTTGAATGAATGATTGACATAATGTCTATTCCAAATAAGGGAGAATTGATCTTTTTCTTATTTTTGAAGATGAAGATTTTTTGTTCATTTATTCCAGAATGATGCTTTAGTTTGAAAGCATTTTCCTTTCTAAAGAGAAATAATATTTCTTGTATGGTTTTCAACTGTATGCAGTTTTGTTCATCTTTGTGTCAGGCTGCTATTGGGGTTTGCACTTGTATGTACAGAACTATATGAAGAATACTGTCTTCTTGTGATAATGAAGAGCATGGCAGTCTAATATATGTGAGCTATATTCCAACCTTGCCCTTGCGGATGCTGCATAAACAAATTATATAGCAATGATATTAATTCAAGTAACCGTACTTTCTCTGTGCACCTGCACAAATTTTATATCTATCTGTGGGTATGGTTTTAATGAAGCTATAAAGTAGATTGCTGTTATCTTTTTTAACTTTCTCTTAGACTTCAAATATCTCCTTCACGGCCTGAACTGCACTGGCAAAAGGTTTTCGTTTACAGAACTTCAAGCATGTGCTTTTATTTACCATGAAAAGTTTATGTCTTTCTGTCTTTTGTTTTGTGAGCTTCTTTTTTCAATGCATGATGTGTTTGTTTAACGGCATATTTGACTGCTTTATGCTTGACAGGGTGTGCTGTGCTGCCTATTTGCATGGCCTGCTAACTGTTGTTTCAAATCAATGCTTCTGATATTTTGGGATACTTGACAATATCATTTGCTTTGTCCAATGTTAGATTAAACTTGATACTTAATTTTTTCTTCCTTATTCTTACTAATTTTATTTATTAATTTTAGTATTATTAGTGTTTAATAAGAAAACATTACTCTTTTACAGATTAACAGTTTGCCGTCCCCTATCCTTTTTTGTGAAATTTATTTTGAACATGTTTGTTTTTGAAACTACATCAGCTTCAAAGTTGTTACAATGTCTTTTACGTTTAGTACATTGTGTTCTAAATATCTATTATTCCTACAGAAGAAGACCCCAGCATCAAACCATATGGTGCACCAATAAATTGGAAAGAACCCAAAAGTTTCATCCAAGGAATGATGGACACTTGTTAACATGATACATGTTACATGTATAAATGGTGCGTACGCACAGAAATGTTGCGTAAGAACGTTTCCACGTTCAAATCGCGATGTATAAAACCTAAACTTGGCGTAAAGCCACACACTTTTCCACGGTACCTCATACCCTGTCGTACGCAAGTTCTCCACTCAGTTTTGCAGACTGGCAGCACCCAGCGTCAAAGCAGTGCTACTGTTCCTGTGTGGTTTATCTTTCTTTTTCAGATCAACATCCCTGACGCGGCTTTATAAATACACTGAAATTAACCGCATATTGTTTATTAGTTTAATGCATCTGATTGTAATTAACCTGTAACAATATAATGGTCCAGGGAATAGCCATAGTATTCCAAATACCATAACTGCTTTAGCGTTGTTACTGTCACTGCACCTTCTTTTTCTTCTTTCAGCTGCTCCCGTTAAGGGTTGCCACGGATCATCTTTTTCCATATTACTCACACTGCACCACTCGGAGTATTTATATCACCTCGAGGTTCAGAAACAGTTTCATCCCAAGAACTTTAAACACAGTCAATCAGTCCATCAAGTGATCCTTTTAGAACTGTTTGTACTTATAAGTACAATTACCTCACTGTAAACTTACACTTCAGTTATAATATTGCACAACCTGAGCCACTTTATAAAGCGCGTATTTACATATGATGACGATATCATTTTTAAGATGAAATGCAGCAAAATATGTTGATTATATTATACAGATAAAACTAACTTCATTTAAATAATCTGTATTGTTAATAATGAAACATGTGAGGACACGGTGCCGCAGCGCTAGCTAGTTCACAGATTGATCCTGATTGATTGCATGCTGGAAGGATAGATGGATAGAATAATTAAACACGTACTACAAAGATATTTCAATGTTCCTTAAAAGTTTTGAAGAATCGTCGCTGGAAGCTTACAGATGGCTTAACATCTATTACAGAGCTGATTGTGTGGCGATTGGGTATTTGGAGAAAGAAAAGGAAGGACAGGAATTAGAGGTTAGTACGTTTGAAAGAGACAGTACCGTCACCGTATTCCCATGTTTAATAACATGCTTTCATTCCTATCATCATGAAAAAGATATCACGTTTATATCTCAGTATTTTAATTATTCAGACAGCTGTTATATCACGAATGTAATGAATTCTGTGTCCTGCCGGAGGAAGAGAAAGCCAGTTTAAGAAGCATGTAGTGATTCACACACAGAGCACAAAGAAGATCAAATACAAAACAAAGCATTTAACGTGTTACTTTAGTTACGATGGGATTTGAGAAACTAGCAAATTAACCGATTTTAAGATGAAGTTTATGATGTTCTACTTTAATGACAACATAAACTATGCGATTAAAGTGGAAATTTTGAGATTAAAGTTGACATTTCCTGCTTTTTTCCCCACTTTTTTTCTCTGTACCCTAATAAGCTTTCATATGACACTCAGACGGTGGGCTACGACTCGTCTTTTCACGGCGACTTGGATATATGACAACTTCTTTTATATTTCGGGTTCTGTGCAGCTTTGTGAACTTGAGCTTTCGAGTTTCTCTGACACTCTGTCACTCGATCAACTTCCTTTTGTTGCTTATATAACTGTTTAAACCAACAAATAGTAAGTTTTTCCTTAGTATTCGCTGAAATTCTTATATTTTCCCCCGTGCTTTTCCCATTGTCTTTTCACAGCAGGCTGAGCTTAAGGGCTATTTATATTGATTTGCATATCCATAGAGGCGTAATTCTGGGAGCAGCTGGGGCAAGGCGCGTGCACAAGCGTTACTTTTCACGCTTATTGGGATTTATGTAGCGGAAGAACATGGAAGTTTGCGTAAGCGCAGATTCCTGCATCTGGATTTTTCTGTGCGTAAGCACATTTCGGCTTTTGTGCTCACGTCATGTTATAGTGCGAATTCTACGCACGGCGTTATGCATGAGGCCCCAGGTTACCAAAGAAAAATTCCAGTTTGGTTTGCATGTTGCATGTCCATGAACCAGAGGGATTCTATAAAAGTGGATCCAGTAAAAGTGGATAAGTTTGGCCCTTATACACAACATCATGTTTGTCAAAAACTAAACACAAAATATCTCCATGAGAACATGCCAGTTATCAAACATGGAAATGAGGAATTAATGAGTTGATGCAGTTCTGCAACCATTGGAACTAGACGCCTAGATAACTAGATGAATCTACATCTTTATATTATAAAGTGTTTATATTGAAAATACAAAAAGTTTCAAAAGCTTGGCCAAAAACTTAGTGAAAGGACAATGATCATAAACACATCAGAGAATTTGCAACTAAATGGCTGCAACAGAAAAGAATCAAGGGACTGAAATTAACTAATGGTGGTTCTTCAAACTACTTTACCAAGGGGCGCACATGATTTTTCACTTTTTTTTCATTTTTACATGATTGCATATTCTGTGGTGGGTTGGCACCCTGCCCGGGATTGGTTCCTGCCTTGTGCCCTGTGTTGCCTGGGATTGGCTCCAGCAGACCCCCGTGACCCTGTGTTCAGATTCAGCGGGTTGGATAATGGATGGATGATTGCATATTTAAAGTAAAACATATCAGTGCATTTGCAAACACTTAATAAATAAATACCGTATATACTCACATATAAGTCGGGTCTTGAAACCCGAAAAATCGATAATAAAATCAGACCCTGACTTATACGGTCGTTCAAAAATGTGATACTTAAATTTTTTTTACATCTTCTTGCCATCTCCAATCTCATATTAGTTTCTCAGACGCATCGAATTTTGTTGCAGCAGTGCAGTTACCAATTTCTTTCGCTACTTCAATGACGTTTAATTTAAAACCAGCTTCATATTTCCTTCTGATCGAATGCTCCATTGTAGATAAGGGATGCTCTTATGATAAAGGTGTATGAGGGTGTAAGATACAAAAAACACAAATCAGTGGAAACGTTGCTGAGGAAAAGTTTGGGTATTACTGTGTGGCCATGTAGGCACAATAGAAAGACAGAGAGAGAGAGAGAGAGAGAGAGAGAGAGAGAGAGAGAGAGAGAGAGAGAGAGGTTAGGAGCACACGTTAATACAGTGCATTGCCACACCCACATAGAAAAACAAGGCAGTGTGCTCCATGTTTACTCTCTCAGGTGGGTGTTAGCATATGATAATCTCTTGGACCAATAGCGTGAGTTTTCTGCATTCAACTTATATGACTGACATTATAAAATACCGGAAATTATACGATAAAATAAATTCCCTACTTATCCATGGGAGAACTTATCTGTGAGTATATACGGTAGGTGCCTTCACACTAAATAATAAAAAGTTAAAATGTAACAGATTGATAAGCATTTTTCTTTGTGTATATTTATACACACATGTATAATGTAGTACAGTATGTATCTAACATGTACTGCCAATTGTGCCTTGTAATATTATACATTACTTTTAATTGCCTCTGAAAGATCCAGGTTCCCCCCACATCCCAAAGATAACAGGGTTAGATTATAGAAAGAATGAATCTGAGCGTAACAGGTGTGTTGTATAATGGGCTAACATTCAAATGAAGCTGATTCCTTCCGTCTCACTCCAGTTCTGTTCAAGTGTCCATTTGATCGTACAATGGAAAATGAATTGATGGATGTATAAGCCTTACTCACCATGCCACAATGTCCACCTTTTAGGCTAAGGAGAGTGCCAAATACTGTAAAAGGATTAAGTAGATTCTGGAAAAATGAAATCAGAAAAATGGGAACAGACAACATTTTACTGATATGCAAGGATAATTTGAGAATCAGAGGTGCATTAAGCGTAAATTAAGTGTATTCTCATAAAGACTGAACAATTAAGTAAGAGAAGACACATTTGGCACAACATAAAAATAGGGACTAAAAATAGTAAAGGTAAAACAGTAAGCAACAGACTGCTCATATATTTTGGACTCCCTTATGTTTATGCAATGATGCTACTAGTACTGAGTGCATCCTAAATAAGGTTAGTAAAACTCATAGCTATAACCAGCTGAAAAAAATCATGATATGAAAGTAGAAGAACCGATCTTCAAATTCTAATTTGACAGTTATACCTATATATCAAGTGATTCCCTAGAATTCCCTAAATTTACTTCATCTCAAATTACCGTTGCTTTCAATCTGCCTCACACATGCATTATATCACTACCTTCTCTGTACTCCAGCCGGATTTGCGCCCCTAATGTGTTTAAAAAGACAAACTCAAAACATTTTCATTTAAGGGACACATTAGCTGACCATGATGAGAATATTATGAAAAAACTTTGCTGTTCAGCATAGATTTATTTTATGTTGCGTCTTTATTGCTGTATTAAACATGCTATGCTTCTTGCTATATAGTGCAGATGACAGATCAGGTACTGACAAGAACAGTGACCAAGTATGAAAGACCGATCCCTTGCATAACAAGCTCTGCCGGTTATCTGAAACTCAAACAGAGAAGTGCCAGTTCAAAGTAGCACAGTATTGCAATGTTTTTATCCATTGTAATTAATAGCTTTGGTGGTGGCCAGAAGGGTTGTGCACTGGTTAGTGTTGATTCCTGAAAATTACTAAGCTCTGACTTCTACTTCCATCACAGGCCATGGTTATGTGCAGTTTTCCCATAACTGCATGGTTTCTTAAGTTTTCCTCTCACATCCCAGGCACCAATGTTTAATTGATTGTGTCTCCAATGTGACTAGTGTTGTCCAGCCTTGCTTCTAGTGCTGCCAAGATAGATATCAGGGTTGCCTGCAATCCTGAATTGAACAAGCAGGTAAGAAGATACATGGGCAAATTTTTGGTGGTTAGCAGATGGTGTAGATACAAATCGTTTTTTTAAACAAATCAGATAATATGATATCACACTAGTATCCACCCGAGACTTCAAGTGAACTTGATTGAATCCAGTTTGAGCACAAGGTTAATGACAGTGTTGTTATCATTGTTGAAATATAATTCTTCACCTTGCCAACATATTATTGATTCTTATTTTGTGGGTAGGAATTTGGCTGTATATGCTTTGAATGAAGCTAAGCAATTCAATTGAATCTGTATTGAATCATAACCACAGATGTGGATCTCAGTTTGCTATGAAGAGACAAAAAAGATAAAACAATTCTGAATAGAATTATAAGCAGATATACATGTAAATACCGAAACAAACAAAACTTATATCACACTTTTTTTGGCACTGTTTGATTCACCTGTAGCACACAGCCAACATACAGAAATCAAGCATTCTTTCTACCATCCATGTTCAGAAGTGTATTTAAACACAAGAATAAATTAAATGTAAATTACATGTTTTTGTTTCTTTGAGTAAAAATAAATAAGCCTGTGAACCAAACAGTAGCCTTGATTTACAAACACTGTGGTATCCAAGAATATCAATTAGGTTTTATTGGAAAAATGTTTTTAGGGACAATATTGTTTTACACATCACGTGCAATGACTTTTCTGTTTCTACAGCACTGATATATTCTACTATTTAATGAATATATCAGAAATGCATATAGAGAAATACCGCACATCCAAAAAAGTAGCTTTTTATCTCAGCATGTTTCAATCATTTTGCACATTTCTATGTGAATATAATACTCAGTATACTGTGGGTAATATCTGTGTTTTATAAAGAATTGTATAAATAAAGGTTCCTATTTGCAGTCTGCAACATATCCTTTATGTATGATGAATACTGGAAAAATATGTGTATTTCCTGAAGTACTCTTTAAATTGGCTGGGAGAAATAATCTTATAATACAAACTGTGTAGTGCAGTGTGGTAAGGCATTGATGACAGGTGTCTGTATTGACAGAAACTGTATATACATATGCATGTAGGTCAGGGAGTGTGAGGAAACAACAGGATGTGCAAGCCTGTAAGGAAGCAATTAAACACAACTGTCAAGACTATAATTGGATATACATTAAATTCAATGTTTTGAATATTATAATCAGGCATTGAGCCTCATACTGTACAATTTAGTGACAGTTGAAGCAGGTTAATCTCCCTCCCCCAACATTAGACAAAGAAATTAGGATTAAGATGCTTGAAGAAAACTTTTTTTTATACTCTAGAGAGTGTATTTCTTACTGCAGTTATTGCCACATGGCTGACATGTAACATTAATGAAAAAGGTAGAAGAACATCAACTTATTTTACCAACATTATTATTTTAAAAAAAATGTATCATATGTGACAACATGTACAGTACTTTTTTGCAAAGAAGAAAGTTTACTAAAGGCATTAAAATAATCAAAAAAATTTTTTACACTGTTTATTTTTGCCAAGATCCAATGACAGAAATTATTTTATGATATTTGGGTTGACAGTGCAATTAGGTGCATTGGAGACCCAGCTGTATAAAATTTAGGGATGGTATCCGCTTGAGGGGATCACTAGAAAAATGTCTTTATTAAAATCTTCCATTGTCTGTTTTTTGAAATCTGTCAGCATTTGTTTGAAGTATTGTTGGACACATAAAACATTATCATTTAGCATTTGGTGATTAGTGGCCGGATTTTTATTACTGAAGGTGAAGGTGCAGATTAAGCATTCACACTTGAAGTGGCTGTTTTTGTATGATAGACAGTTCATTACAGCTTGTCTAGCATTTTAAAGACTTGAAATAAAGTCTGAGATGCTGTCAGGTCAGAATAAATTGAGGTGGGTTTAATTTTTCCTGATTTGAAATATTTCATTTTGATGGTAAGGGATAATTTGGTAATGCATTACTCATATATGTATCTAGTAATTAAAAAAACTGAATAAAATGGTATCTTAAGGCTTACAGCATTCTTACACATTGATTTTATTATACATTTAAGTGTATTTTTGTTCTTCTGACAGCACGTCATTTCGATACACGAACTGTATACAATGCAGGAGACATAAAAGTTGTTTTTGTTGCTAAAGATGCTATATTTAGTAGAATAAGTGAAAACTTACATGACATATTGTTTATTGGTTTTTTTACTATTCACAACCTGAACAGGTTATAAATTGAAATGGGTAACAAACATTTGAATTCAGAGGCAGATATGACACCCAGCATTTTATTACTGGATTTTTGTCTATTACCTTTATCCATGGAACCTTAAATTTATGCTAGATTAGGAAACTTTGCATCTGTTTATAGGCTTTTTGTTACATTTGGAACACAGGCATGTTAAGTGAATTTTCAGTTTATCATGTATATATGTATATATTTTGTAAAAAAAAAAAAGGTGTTATATAGGCACCTGACCCAACACAGATGGACACGGAGGCACGTATAAAATAAAAAGACTTTTATTTTTCTTCAGCTGGAGGGCACGTCTTCCCCGTGTCCCCCAGCTACAACACAGTCCCAAAGTCCCAAAACACCAACACACCACACACTTTCTTCTCCTGCACCACCACTCCTCCCAGGCAATCTCATCCTCCACCACCTGACTCTGGCTGCTGAGTGGTGGTTGCTGGCCCCTTTTATCGGGCACCCAGAAGTGCTCCAGGTATTTGATTGCCAACATCCGGCTGCACTTCTGGGTGTGGCGAAACTAGTGCCCAGAAGGGTCCAGCAGCTACTGCTGCAGCACCCCCTGGCAGCGCCTGCGGAACCCAACAGGGCTGCACAAAACTCAAACCACCATGAAGACCTGGGGGAGTCCAAGGCACCGCTGCAACCCAGGGAGGCTGCCATCTAGCGTCCAGGGGAGATGTTGTGTTTCCCATGCTTGCTCCAGCCCAGGCATGGGCCCCGGCCATCCATCACAATATGTGTGTGTGTATGTGTATATATATATATATATATATATATATATATATATATATATATATATATATATATATATATATATATATATATATATATATATAGATATATATATATATAGATATATATATATATATATATATATATAAATAAATAAAATTTCTTTTAGTGATATCCTTTTCCCATTTCTCAACAATAATGTTTGGCAAAGAGTGCAAAATTATGTTTTTAATTTTCAAATAATTGTTATAGGTCCTTCAATTAATGACAGACAGCAACTGTAATGTTTTTAAGTAATTTAGATCTGTTATGATAATATGCGATAACATTTTGAGACCAGCTATATTATATGGGTTGGAGACGGTGGCACTGACCAGAAAGCAGGAGACAGAACTGGAGGTAGCAGAGTTAAAAATGCTAAGATTTGCACTGGGTGTGACAAGGATGGATAGGATTAGAAATGAGTACATTAGAGGGTCAGCTCAAGTTGGATGGTTGGGAGACAAAGTCAGATAGGCGAGATTGTGTTGGTTTGGACATGTACAGAGGAGAGATGCTGATTATATTGGGAAAAGGATGTTAAGGGTAGAGTTGCCAGGCAAGAGGAAAAGAGGAAGGTCTAAGAGGAGGTTTATGGATGTGGTGAGAGAAGACATGCAGGTGGTGGGTGTAACAGAGAAAGATGCAGAGGACAGAAAGATATGGAAGAAGATGATCCACTGTGGCAACCCCTAATGGGAGCAGCCAATAGAAGAAGAAGAATTTTGAGGCTAAAGCTCTCATTTTGCATCTGAAGGTTCCTCTGGGATGATAAAGATCTATTTTTCAAAGTAATTTCCTGCACACTGTATACATTTCTTGCAAAACTCTGAAAACTTCTTATAGATTTTGTCATGTTATTTTCTAACTCTCTTAATGTAGACCAGGGTCACAGGGGGTGTTGGAGTCTATTCCAGCTAGTATAGGGAGCAAGGCAGGAAGACACCATGGTCAGGGTGCCAATCCATCATAGGGTGAACACATACATATCAACCACACACTGGGGACAATTTAGTATAGCTAACAGGAACCAGTCAAGGAACTGGCCCCAAGTCCATACAGCTGTGGGAGCTATGCTATCCACTGGTCAGTTTATTGAAACTTTAAAAAGGTGCTGTTTTACATTCCCTGATTAACAGTCTTAATATATACAGCATAGGTAATACAAATGTAGAATTTTCATACAAAAATGTAAAAAATAATAAACATCTAAATCCAATGAATTAAATTTTAACGAAATACATTTGAATCATTAAATGTTTTAAAAACGTTTCACCTTGTAATATTTAATTTATCTCTAATTCTTGTCACACTAGAGAATTTGCCATGTATATAAATGTAATGAATTATTATTATTATTATTATTATGAGGCAATGTATTTTCAGTATTTCCTTATCTTTTTGATTGTAAAAAAACACTTTTTAAAAAAAACCTTCTTTTTTTATTTTTAAGCCTAATTATGAATAATGCATATATTCTGCATCTTGCTTGAAAGTGTTGATAAAGTTGGTTCTGTTGATGGGAAAAATGTTCATTTGGGAGTATAATGCTAAGGGCAATAGATGTATGGTTTGAGCCTGTAATGGAAGACATCCAGAGCGCAAGAAATGTTCCCTGCAAAAAAGAATCACGTTTTCATGACTTTGGCAAATGAAGATATCAGCATATTTGAGGAGATTCCATTACTGTTTTTCAAACAAAACAACTGCATTTGTTTTTAAACTTATGCTATAGAATATTTTATTGCATTGGCTTTTTCACAAGGAGTTGAATGTAAATAATTAATTTCCTTTTTTGTGTAAATTAGTTGACTAAGTTGTACTCAAAAGAGGTGTAATTGCATACATTGCCCAGCAGTGTGAATCTTCGATACTTGGAGACTATTATACCTGTCCCATTAGCTCTTCAGTGGAACAAAATGTATGACAGAAGTGGAATCTAGAGGAAAGGGCTGTCTGTACTGCCATATTTCCTTAGTGGTTACATGTATTAGTCAATGCCTCAACCTGAAGTCCACTTTGGGTGATACATGCTAGAATGAAATTCATTTTGTTCACTGTAGGCTGACAGCTCCACAGGCAGAAGCAGAAGAGAGTCTGTGAAGGTGTGGCTTGTCGAAAATGTCAAAGTTCTACTGCATTATGTCCTCTAATGTAAGTGGGATGAGAGACATGTCTAGCAATAATCACAGGAATGTACTGAAAATACATGGTGTGTAACAAAAGAATAAATAAATAGTGTATCTGGTTGATTAAAAATATCTAGATCTTTGATCAGTGGCCTTGATCTAGGGACTCGCATTGGTAGACTTGCAGTCTTTATGCACATGAGCTGACGCTTTGCAATAGCACTGAAGAACTCTTAAGTACAGAGCAGCTGTCTGAGCATAGCTGTGAGTATCAAAGCAATTAGCAAGACAAAGCAAGAGGGCAGCATTTGCAAAAAAGAACAAAACTAAATCCGGTCAGCAAAGTAACAAAAGACGCTGACCTATCGCTAGAGTAAGCACAGAAATGCAAAGCGAAATTCAGAAATAAAAAAAAAAAAAATCAAGTGTATCCAGTCTGCACTTTTTACCTTGCACCCAAGTGCCCCTAGGGATCAATAACAGTATGTCTATTTTGCTGTAAAATAAGGTTGTTTATTTTGTTGCTCATTATTTTACACTGTTTGTTATGTTATACTGCTTTATACTATATTTGGTAATTGATGTTAAATTTGAATTAGTTTCACAATTAGTCACACTCAAATTCTGACAATTGTTCAACACTTTACTATTGATAAAAAAATGTTGAAATATACCTTAACAATCTGATTAACACCTAAGCCCATTAACAATCAGAGGTACAAGTATATGCATAACGTTTGAGAAAATTAGTGTTTATTTTTTCTGAAAGAACATTTTTAAAAGTTACACTTAGGCTCCGTAATCACAACAAAGTACAAACAAGTAATTTATACTGGTCTTAGCCTATTCTTTAACAACATTTTTAGCTAATACACTTAAAATAACAGACTAATGAAATAAACCTATCGTAGCTGAAATCAGCTGATACTGTGACACACATTCTCAAGGTATATAGTGGTGTTGGAGAGTACACCAAGTCTATATACTGTACTTGTGTAGATACTGCATTTGAGAGATTATGGAAGTTTCTGTACAATCTCTGTCTCTGATTTATTTAAGGCTGATGACCATGTATTCTTTAGGAAGTGCTGGAAGCTTGCCTGGACTCTTTACTTGCAGGACACATTTGCTAACTTTAAATGGACATAAAACTTAGTCATGGTAGGTCTTATATCCTCTTACTGAATGTTTGTAATCTTCTTGCATAAGACACAGAAGCTTGGCCAATGCCAGGGATCAAATCATTTTATTTTTGCTGTTTCCAGATGACTTTGTAGTCATTGTGTCATTTTATTGTGATGTTTGGCATGCATACATTTTTTGTGACACGAATGACATAAGAATCACACCCACAAAATCAGAGAACTTGATCCTTTCTCAGAAATAATGTGGATTGGTTTATGTTGGTGTGAAGAAAGCATTCAGAATAGGAGATTATGCATCCCTTATTGTGTGAGTATAGAGGCAATTGCAAAACAACAAAATAGACTGGTCCAGAACAAGTAGATGTTATACCAAGAAGTAGTACTGCTCACTAGGTGAGTCAGGAGATGCAGCTTTCAAGCTTACTGTGGGCCTACATTTCAATGCCTGCCAATGGTCATGATTGTTTTGGTGACTCAAAAGTAAAAATTTTTTTTTTACTTGATCAAAAAGAGTTAGTTGATATCTAATGAAGATGTGCATTAGGTAGTGCCCATTGGAATTATACATCCCACAGCAAATACAAATCTGTTGCTCAGTTCCCATGGGGGTACTTGGGAATTTACTATCACGAGTATGATAATAAGTGTTACACCTGCCACAGCAAGCAACGGGCACATGGCAGGAACAATCCCTTGAAGGGAAAGTGAATACAAGCACACACATACACTAGCGTCAATCTAGCATCACAAAATCCTTTAACCTGCATGTCTTTGGAAGGAAACCAGAGCACACCGAGGAAACCCACCTGGAAAACTTGGCAGGGAACACCCAGAATATGACCTACTTAGTGTGAGGCAGCAGCACTAGCGATGTGCCACCGTGCCCCCCATGTGTTTAATCATTAACAGTACAAATTATTTAAATTACTGTGGTGGGTTGGCACCCTGCCCGGGATTGTTCCTGCCTTGTTCCCTGTGTTGGCTGGGATTGGCTCCAGCAGACCCCGGTGACCCTGTGTTCGGATTCAGCGGGTTGGAAAATGGATGGCTGGATTATTTAAATTAAGTTAACAATTTATCTGTAAAAATGTAATATACATGCTTTAATGCATTTTATCATGTAACTAGTATCAAGTGTAAATCAGCAGAAAGTTTTTACTCAAAGAAAAGCTGGAGCATTACTAAGTAATGTAGCAGAAAGGAGTAACAGAAGAATCTTCAAATGTTGACTGGACTGTGTTTTGTAAATTGCCTGAATGACCTGTTATTGTGAAAACGTGTCTAATGTTCAACTTAAATGTTAAGTGAAATAAAAACACTTCATAATATGAATTTTTTCTAAATATGTCTGCAACAATATATGTAAAAGAAAAAAAATGGTTTTATTCTTATTATTTTCCTTTAATGGCATATATAATTTAAATATAAGTAAATTTCTGTGGCTTTGAATAGCTCATAACATAGCTGAATTCTGCAGTCAGTTTCTTTCATAAAAGCAATCAACTTTCTATCATGTGGCTCAGTATTGTATACAGTATTAGCAGCTAGGCATAATGATACACTCAAAATGCCACAAAGTTACCTTTAATAAGGATTTTTCATTAAAAACTTTTATTAAATAAGAAAAAGGCAAACATAAACTTTTTTGTACATTTTGCCAATTATTTTATGATAAAAAGTTCTTAGTGTTGGAAACAAATTAAGTGTCTGCCTCTTTTTCACTGAATATCAATACAGTGACTATGAAAACAAAAGAATGAAACAGACAGAACTCATAAGTGGCTTATTTCCCAAGAGCATTCCCTCATATAGTTTGCATTGGGGTTTTAGGTTAGGAAAGCTACTGAACTCTGACTTTTCATGACTTTTAATATCTTGAGTGTCAAATAACAATATCAATCCCTAATGAAGCATTTTTCTTCTTTCAGTATTTTATCATGTGTTTTTCTCACTTTCTTGGTATGTTGTCATGTATATCACCACAAAAACAGAAGCTCATAAATATTACTGTTTATTCCATATAAACTGCCAACTTAGGTCGTTCATTTAGTAGTGGTCACACTTGTCTTTTGTCATGATCTAACTATTGTTGTTTTTTTTTTCATTTTAACAGTTACACATTCTAATCAGTTATTAAATGAAATGGATAATTTATAATGATGACAATATTTATATCCACTTTCAAAAATGTTGTGATGCTACTGAGCTTTACTTTAACATAATAGACATGGAGAATGGGTACATTGCTTGATCCCAATGACCAAAACTATGGTTATGACTTGAAAAAAGACAAAGAAATTTTAAAACTCTACCTTACTTTTGTTGTTTGCATGATTCTTTGTAAATTATACATTTTTCTTATTGTTGCAGAAGTCATGGAAGCGGATGATATTTTTAATTGCTGTGGACAACAAGGTAGCAACTTTAGACTTATTCTAGATTAAATTTAAGAAATGTTATCTGAAGTTATAAGATTAAAGTTAGAATGTGTAGATTCATAAAAATGTGTAAACTGTTAACATAGAGAGTTGCTAAACCTGTGGAGATTTAATGTTGGTATCTAAATCTGTTTTTACAGTTCACGTCCAAATAATTGGATCGGGGGATCTATTGTTCTAAAATTTTTGTATTCATTTTTCCCCTTTATCATGTACACTACAATGCTTTTCTATTCAGTAGCCACTTCAGATGGTCAAACTGTTACTAGCATTTGAAATCATATAAAGGAAAAATCCTTCCTTCTCAATCTCTCATGTTGTAAATTATTTTTAAAGTTTCATAAACTGTATAATTTCTAGTGCCAAAGGTACTGATTTACTACTCATGAACAATAAGTTCCAAGCTGATGAAGTGGCTTTTTTCTGCAAAAAAATAAGTATGATAATGTTAAATTCATGTAGTTGTCTTGAAATAATACGGCACTTGATTTTGAAAAAGGTGAAAATGTTTTTTACTAATTTATATAAAAAACTATAGCATTTATAATCATAATTTATAGTCAATTTATAATAATTTGGTAGACACAATCTTCTATTCTAATAAAAAAAGATAATTTCTGCCAATCAAAATAATCTGAACAGGCTGAAATTTTAATTGGGATTATATTAGTTGTGCTCGAACACCTTAATATAAAGACTGTTTCATAAATTTACTCTGCCAATAATGTTATCACATGCTATAGGCAAAACTAAGTTAGAAACATTAAATCAATAATGGAGATAAATTAATTAGTACCCATTTGTGAGCAACTACTGTACTGTATATAAATATTAAAATCAACAAATTGGAAAGCTATTTTGAATAATGTCAATGATGAAATTTTTATTTTCTTTACTCTCATTTAGCAGTATATTCATGATTAGCACCTGAGCAGCAACCCTGGAAATATCCTGTTCTGTGCAGTAAACAGGTTAACAATGTCATTGTTTTAATTTTTCTCAACATCGGATGAGTATATATTACTTATACGAATCAATATACATTAATAATGTATTGTTCTGATTTTAGTATCAATTCAATGTCATTTTCAGGACTTAAAACTGTCTAATGTGAATGCATATTTAAATGTATTTGCAACAAAGAAAGGAAATTGTAATTCAGTTTAGTTTTTTTTTAATTCTTTTTTTATATCAGCAATGAGAAGTCAAGCAAAATGACACCTTTTATTGGCTAACTAAAAAGATTACAATATGCAAGCTTTCGAGGCAACTCAGGCCCCTTTTTCACCCAAGATTTAACCACATCAAATCTTGCCTGAAGAAGGGGTCCGAGTTGCCTCAAAAGCTTGCATACCTGTAATCTTTTTAGTTAGCCAATAAAATATGTAATTTTGCTTGACTTCTCACTACATCCATAATGGCTAACATGGTACAACACCCTACTACTACTTTTATAAATCAGGAAATTTTCCATTTTCAGATGTTGTTGACATCTTCAAAAATTGCCCATCCAGTTTTTGTCATGGTCTCTTTGTGTCTCTGTGTAGTGCCAGTACAATTTTGTGAGCTAGCCGGGCAGTTTTACATGACCTCATTTGTTCACAACCTACCTTTGTTCATATTTTACCTGTGCAGCTGCCTGAAAAGATAAAGCCAACAACAGATTTGTTTCTCCAATTTGCCAATCCCCATCCTTGACAGATGCTTTCCTCTTTTCTTGTCCTGACAGTGCTGTCTGCTGAATCTTAGCCAACTAGAAACTGCTTTGTTCTGTTTGTATGTTTGACTGGCTCATCCCCTGTGTGTTAGCTGCTTTTCTATCACCCTGCTTTTCTTCTTTGGCAACAGTGGCTTGAGTGTGTAGCCAACCAGTTTATATAGTGATGGCTGTTTGTTGTTCAGCCTGTTTTTCTGATTAAGATTCCCTGTACTGCTTTCCTCCAATATTTATTCTAGTTCTGCCTTTAATAATACTAATGTATTAAAGAGTTCTAATGATAACTTTTCTGTTGTTCTGATGACAGCTTTGCTTGTTGTTTGTAATGTCAGTTCTATCTAACAGCTAGGCACTTAAAGTTTACCCCTCAAAAAAATACACGAATGTTTGTAAAAATATTGCTGCTTTGTCACAGCTGCAAAGTGTAAAAAGCTATTATTAAATATAAACATATAAAAACACATAATTATTGTATTATTTTCATCCTCAAAAAATAATTTAATTATGGAGCACAGACTTAACACTAGAATTACCAGAGCCTACGAGAAAACTCGTAAATCCGGCCCGCCTTAAGTCCTTTCTCACCTCTCCATCAGCATCTTTTGTCCTGTAAATGTGTCGATAAGCAGCAAGCAGCCTGGTATCCCAGCCCCCTGCCCAACACCACAGTTCAATTCGCAAAGAAGTTTCTCAGTGCTCAGTGTTTATCTTCGAGTGAAGTGCTGGAGCTTTATAGGGTAAAAAAGTACATCGTCATTTGGAATACATACATTTCATGTGTGTTCAGTGTCATCAACAATTCTATGTAAAAACGTCGTTAACACAGAAATGTTTTCATGTTTTAGTAATAATTGACAAAATGTAGACATGAAATGTATAGTGTGTGAAGCCTGACATACAAATATGAAATAAACACTTTCACAAAAGGTACAGATATAACAAAACAAGTGCACTTTTATTCAAGAATTTAACCAAAAAAAAAAAGCAGGTTACGGTAGGCGGTTGATACGACAGCTTGTGTGGTGCAATGCTAAGAACTGCTGCCTTCCAATCAAGAGGTCGCAGTTTCGATATCAGCTGGTGTCATTCCTTCTTCGCAAAACAGTTAAAAGTGCCCTGTCGTGAAGAGTCTCACCAAAACCATTTCAGTAAATCAAAGGAAGAGGACTTAAATATGGTAATATATTCAAGGAGGTAATAAGGAAGGGTGCAAATGTACAAGAAAAGGGCCAAATAACCTAAACAGTGTGGCAGTATTGGTGGCCACTAGCAGAAGTGATGCTACTCCTTTACAACACCTCCCCATCTAAAAACCATTTGATTATCCAGGATATGTACAGCCTTCATTCTTCTATACCTTTGCTTACCCTTACACTAAAATGAATGCGTCTTTTTTGTTTTGATTCCATTTCAGAGTATAAATAGTGAACCCAGGTAGGTGGCAGAACTTTACTTTGTAAAGTTATAATTCTCTTGCCTCCACCAGAGATATACATTTATATATTGGTCTACTAGGTCCATATCCATAGTTTAAAAAAGAATCTTTGTTCCATACTATGCAAGATATATACAATTATATCTGCTTCAGATTTCCCACTGCTCTCTTTCTCTTCAACATTCTTTATTTAGCTTTATCATGTCTGTACTATATATTCTAATAGCTATTGAGAATGTGCAAAGAAATTTTATAAAATCAACTTCCAAATAACTTCAAAAGTTAACGTAAGATGAAAGGTGCTATATCTTGTTCATTAAAGTAGCACCTCATCTTTTTCTATTCAAACCAATAAATCCCAAAACTAAAGCACTGTCCGTGGCAAATTGATTTCTAATGAGGATTATATGGTATATCAATATGAAAGCAAAAACCATATAAATAAAAGTGGGTGCTGCTGTTAACTTCATATTGAACTGCATGAGTATTTTTTTCACCTCACTATGTTAGTCATGTCTGTCTTAAAGACTTGATGTTGGCAGACAAATTAACAATGTATTTTTTCAATAACCTTGTACTGTACTGAATATATTTAGCATTTTTATATGTTAGGTGGAAAAGTTCAATGTGTAATCCCAACTGGCATCTCTTATTTAATTGTTAATGCACAGCATATGATTATGTTTTACATGAATCCCAAGTGTGCTTGTGTTTTCTTGTTAACATGATTCTCAGAGTGCACATTTGAAATGAAATTCAGTGTATGGTCAGGGTCAGATGATTTCTTTTGGGTTATCTTGATATGAGCCAAAACACAAAAGGCCTTGTCAAGCGTAACAGTGAAAGTCGGCATAATTCAAAGGCCCCTAATGGCATTTAGATCAAATTTTCTATTAGGATACCCGTTCAGCTCAGTATAACTGAATAAGGAAGTAGATTTAAAATGTTTCTGATACCTATATATTCATGCTTTTTCTTTTTTTTTTTTATTATTCTTACAGCATTTCTTTATTATTCTCCTGTTAAACATCAATATATTTGTCAGGTTAGCTATATCTGTAAAGGAAGCACAAAAACTGAGAAAATGTGAGATAAATCCTGACTTAAAATGTACTTTGTTAAGCAGTGGAAATAAATGCATTGGATTACTTTATGCATCAGAAGAAGTTGTGACCACAAACAGAAAGAGTCAAGTTGCATGCCTGTGGTGCTTGACCTGCTGTTTATAGTATTAGAACAGCTCCTTTTAGCTCAGGTAGATAGAACCTGCTTATGAAACAACCTTTTATGTATGTAACACCATTTACAGAGGGCAGTATCATATAACATTTTACAAAATACATCAAAATATATTGCTAGGCACATCATGATAACAAGTGTAATAATAATAATCAAACTAAAAAATATTATGAAGAATTCTCTTTTTTTCTGTGCTGGAGAATGTAGTAAGCAGATGATTTCGAATAGGAATGTTTGAGACCACATTGTCCTTCTAGGAGGAGTGGGCAGCTGAGATTCTGTCTGAAAGTCATGTTTTTTTAAAGGTACTCTGTGACTTAGGGGTACAGAGGCACTAAGGACCATAATACAGCAATCTAGCAGAACAGAAGTAGAGCCAACATTGACCCTGGAAATAACCACAAATGGGAATTAAAGCTGATTCCAGAAGCAGCAGAGGCATTCAGAGTCTGGACCCAATAACATTAATAGTGAATTCTCAATTGCTAAGGTCGAGAGAAAAAGACAGAGAGAGTTGAGGTGAGAAGTAAACTGCTTTTTGGTACTGGAGCAGAGGACAAGTGGATGAGTCTCCCAGTGTGACAGTTTGTCAAAAATTAGTTTCACTTTTCTCTTTCCTGACTGGAAGCCACCTGTGATGCTGAAATGAATGCGGGTGCCCCAGCTGCCCACGTGACCAACTGCATCAGATCCTCTCAGACAAAGCCTGGAAAAAATGTGGAATGATTTAATTACGTCATTTTATCACATAATGACAAATGGTGCTGTCTTTTGACCTTGGAACACCTGCAGTGTAACTGGACGTTTTTAATTTTTTGCTTGTTTTTTTCTGTCATTCCGGCCATATGACGTTATCACCGGACTCATCTTGTCATACATTTTATTTATATTTCATTTTTTTGTTGTTTGGCTGGTGTCCATACATTGTTCCAAGATGTCTGCAGTGTAATAGTGTCAGAAGGCAGGCTCACCTGGCAGCATGGCTGCGGTGGCTATTTTTTTCATATAACTAGACATGGAACAAACAGATAATTGCCTGCTCTTCTGATTTTTTAAATTTTTTTGCTAGAATTATCTTATTCTTTTGCTGTTAAATCTGCTGAAAATTCTGAAGCACTTTTCCACCTCCTGGCTGCTGCACATTAATTTCTTAGAGCATTGGGGCATTTGTTGCTGTGTTGTGTTCCTGTTTCCTTTGTTTATTTAAATATTTTTTAGATTACTCACCTTAGGAGCTGGTTAAACAAGGCAGATACTCAAACTGACTGTATAGAGTCAAGTGCTTAACACAACTCTTACTGAGACTGCACATTTCCTGCCATCGCGTTTTCTTTGTTGAGCTGATAAAGGAGCTTGTCATATGTTCTGTCTTGTTTATTCTGTCTCCCTTATGCCCTTATACTTTTACAATTTCTTGTCACACTAGTTAAATAATTATGGGCCTACACTGTACGATAAATTAAGATCTACACTGCAATATCTGAATGTTTATAATTTGCAATCTGCAATAATATACCACAGCATTTCAATTGTTTTTCCCAGCATGATTCATTGTTTTTTTTTCTGTTTTATAAGTATGTCCATCCATCCATCCACTATCCAACTCGCTATATCCTAACTACTGCTGGACCCAATCCCAGCCAACACAGGGTGCAAGGCAGGAAACAAACCCCAGGCAGGGCGCCAGCCCACCACAGGGCACACACACACACCAAGCACAAATTTAGGATCACCAATCCATCTAACCTGCATGTCTTTGGACTGTGGAAGGAAACCAGAGCACCTGGAGGAAACCCACGCAGACACAGGGAGAACATGCAAACTCCACACAGGGAGGACCCAGGAAGCGAACCCAGGTCTCTTAACACTAGAATTACCAGAGTCTACGAAAAAACTCATAGATCCTGCCCACCTTAAAACCGTTCTCACCTCTCTTTTGTCTTCTAAATGTGCCGATTAAGACGAGCCAGCAAGCAGCCGGCTATTTCATCCCCCACCGTCGCAGAACGTTCATTAAGTTTTCCCAGCTCATGCCTTGTTTGATTATCTGGGAGTGACTGAACTGCTAGAGTTTTAGAGTGGAAATAATAGATCGTTATTTGGAACACACGCATTTCATGTGTGTTCCGTTTCTACAGTAATCTGTGTAAACACATTTTTAAAACAGAAACATTTTTCATATTTTAGTAGTAAATGACAAAATATAACCATAAACTATATAATATACGAAGCATTATGTCAAAAGATCAAGTAAACACTTTCACAAAAGGATGAAGAAAACACAATAGTTTCTGTAGAGTAGTGGTAAGATTTGCTGACTTGTAATCCAGCGTCCCCAGTGTAATCAAGAGTCCCTGGTTTGATCCCGACTTACTCCTATATTTGCTGTTTTCAGTAATGAGCTGCTCTTATTGTTAATATTATACAGTACACACATACACTTGGTTTGCGTCTGTAACACACGGTGTATATTTATAGGACTTGTAAAAGTTTCCGTTTTTTTTCACTTTTATTCTCTCTAAATCATGATCACGATACATACTAAGTTGTGGATAGTTGACACAGACTGCTCAGCCAATCAGTGCGCAGCAGGCCTGTTGCGCCTTAGAGACCCGAGTTTGATTCCCCGCTGAAAGAAAGTGTTATTTTTTTCTTTTTAACCATTTAAAGTGGTATGCACTGTCAGTCAGTCAGATCGTTGTATTTTCATGCGGGATGCTCCTTTTAAAATATTATTTTTAACAATTGAGACTGCAATTAACATACACAAGTGTCTTTATAACTGTTATTATATAATATATATAAAAACAGCTAAGGGGATAGATAAACAGCTATAGCGCGTCTTTATTCGATCCAAATAAATAACATGCGAGCTGATTTATTTACTTATCTTCCTACAGCATAAAGTCACAAGTGAACTGTTGAGCTTCCTCTGTTTGATCGTCAAGGGCATGCTCACAAATTACACGTGTAATGCCATGAAAAATACCTGCTGACATTTTAGTACGCGAGCAATGGTATAAGAATGCAGTTAGACTTTTTTTGGGCACATACACCACGCTAGTGTTTAGATCTGGACAGTGTAGCGTTGGTGAGCTCTGTAAGCCGTGCTGTTTCTTTGAAGGACAGGTGATTGGCAGGATGACGCCGGACTTTTGCCTTTACGCCTGGTGCAGCTGCGTTGTTCTTTTATGTGAGTTGACATTTCTTCACAGAGATTGTGGCGACTAGGATTTGGTAAAGACTTCCATCTCGACTCTTTGAAAGGACTCCTGTGACCATAAAAAATATGTTGGTGTCAGAATAATAATAAAACTTGAATTCTTCTTTAGAAAGGAGTGAAATATTATAATGCTTTTTGCAGTTAGTATGCCTTCTTAATTAAAACCTACAGCAAATTAAATTATTTTGGCTGAGTTTCTGCATTTATCAATTATGAAACTGCATTACTCATTACAAGGTCATGAGAAGCCAGAACCTCAGGCAGCATTTGGAACAAGGAAATTGGGTACCAGTCCATTGCAGGGCATACTCGTCCATTTATTCACACTTGTTCACCAGACACCAGACACAGATGAGAAAGGGCAAAATTTGAACTAAGATCCCAGGAGCTACAAAACAGCACTAAGCACTGCTTCAAAGTGCCACTCTAGTCTGAGTTTTTATTTTATATACATGGACAAATAAATCATATTTCTACTTAATAGGCAAGTTTTATTCCTGTCTTTCTTTTGTGTGATAAACTTATGCCTAATTGTTTACTTGTCCGATGATGTTGTCATACACAGTGTTGCAGGAATTCACTCAGTACTCTTACTTTATATGGCCAAGCAGTTCTGTTCTTTTCCATTCATCAGCCCTTTCAGTAAAGACAAGAGACAGTACCTGAGAGGCAAAATTTAGAACAATACTGCAGTGATATAAGAAGACTGAAAAATGAGCTTGCAATTCCAGGCACTGTTTCATTTAAGTGCTCTAGGGAATTTAATGTAATGTGCTCTGTTGAGGCAATAGCCAGTAATTGGTTTTCTCACACGTGTATTCTTCTTGATGCTGTGAAATAATTAGTGCTGCTTTAATTGATGGTGGTCTGAAATAAATGACCTAAAGTCAGATAAATTATGTATACAGATTACCAAACTCTACTCACACACTGTAACTGAATATTTATTTGTTTTATTTGTTGTATACTTAACACCATTAATTGTAAAATATGTGTCATTGTTTTAATGTCTAGCTTTTGTTTAATTATATAATGCTTGTATTGCTACATAACTGCAATAAGTAATTAAACTTTGTACACCCTTTCTACTTTGGTTCATGACTTTTGTGAATCTGACTTGTGATGTTTGATCAGGTTTGGCACATAAACAGATTATACTTTCTTTTCTCACAGGGCCAGTCTCTGTTATAGCTTTATAGGCAGCAGAAAGCAAGGAAATGGGAAACAGCCTTAATCCTGATGTAATATATGGTAATTGTCAGAAAAAAAATTTTAAAGTCATTAGTTTAATTTTTTTTTGTGATCACTTTGAAAGGGAACATAGGCTATTCTGACAGGAATCACAATAAGGAAAAATCCCATGCTCAGTGCTTACCCTGCCAACCCAACCCTGCTACATTAAAATTGGTAGTAACAACAGAAGATTAAAGAAGAACATGAGGATCAGCAAGTAAGGTAACAGTACTGCACCAACACCACTTGGACCAGATGTACAGTGTCCACCCATTTATCAATATAAGAAACTAAATGCTGCATTGATTGTCTCTGCTGACAGCTCCAAAGAATTAGATTAAAAAAAGGAAACTTCCACATAGAAAGAGAAAAGGAATCAGGAAATTTCCAGTGGGAGGCAAGGGCAAATTTAACGTCCTTTTGATAACTATGGGAGGTATTTTCTGCAAAAAAGAAAATGAAAATGAAATTTTAAAAATTTCATTTTCGAAGTCTGTGTGCAAGAAGGCTGCAAAAATTAAAATTTAAATGAAAAACCAATTTGCAATTTAATTTTCAAAGTCTACACACAAGAATACTGCAAAAATTAAAAATAAAATGAAATAACCCTTCAACAATTTAATTTTCATTGTGAACAGCAATGAAGCTGCAAAAATGAAAAGTAAAATGCATTTCCATTTTGCATTTTTATTTTCAAGTTTTCAGCATGCAAATAGTGCGGGTCAATGGGCGTGGCTTTGCACCTTGATTTCCCACAATTCTTTGTCCTTCATAGCTATAGAGCCACTTTGAATGATACCCATTTCTATTCTCTAGCTCTCAGTGACCTTCACTGATACTGATGGTTGCTCTACTCTTCGTCATCTTCTTTCTTTTCTTTAACTCACCACTGGCTGCATTTCATTTTATTTTACTTTATTTCTATTTGTTTTTATTTATTTTATTTATGTTCATTGTATGTTTTAATGTAAATCACTTTGGCTACAGCATTACTAATGTTGTTTTAAAGGTGCTCTATAAATAAATTGACATTGACAATACTTCTCACTTCAATTCTGTTTAACTCATGTGACATTGATCTTCAGAACGACACCACTGGTATACAATTGAACTTGCATCTTATATTTTTGAACTCAAAAAACATTGGAAGGCAGATTCAACATTACATGACTTGGAGTTATTGCAGTCAAGTGGACTGCATTTAGATCCTTGAAATTATAGGGCAAGACCTTTTTTTTTCGTATACCAGACTTCATGTGTCAGGATTTTGGGAGATTTGTACACCATTTTGGTCATGATTTTGTGTTTTCCTTTGTTTTTGAATTTTCTGGACCCTGCTTCTTATTTCATTTGTGTTCTGGTGTCGTTGAAATATTATAATGTACTTCAATTAGAAGAAAAGAAGAAAAAGTAGTTGAAACTACCTGCCTGTTAAACTAGGACATCCTGACTTTATTTGTATTAGCACCTTTAAATTAGAAAATAAAATCATATACAGCATTTACACCTTTACATTTTGTTCTCTGATAACAGTTTGTATATAAGAAGTTATATTTCTTTTAGCCAAGTATTCATTCATGGCTCTTAATGATTAATTATTTTGGGAATATACTGTAAATAATTATTAATACATAGGTCTGTTTCTGGGATCTACTATTTATTTCTATGATGATTGGTGTGTGAAATGTTTTGTACTCATATGCAAATTAACCTAGCTGATTAAAAGTGGCTCTCTGCTAGATTTCTTCAGTCTGCCAACATGTATTGAACAGGGCACATGGGGCTCCACCTGTTGATGTAAATAAAGAGTGTCCATATTTGGAGTTCATACATAACAAATACTCAGGACTCTTTTTAACTTATTAAGTATTTTCTGCAACACTAGGAGAGGGTAAATTGGCTGCAGCTTGTTCAAAATGCAGCAACAGGACTGCTAACCCTAAAAAAGGAAATCCTTAACATGTTACACATGTATTAGCATGGTTATATTGAGTGCATTTGTCATTTAGGATTGACTTTAAAATACTGACAATTGCATAACAGACTTTAAACCATCTATATTTCCAAATTCATGTCCCCTTACATCCACAATAATAATCTCAGATCTTTGAACATGTGGTTACTCAAAGTTCTGAACATAAGACATAAAAGAACTGGTAAAGTAGCTTTTTGTACCGAAAATTGAATACTATACTGATAATCGAGTTATGTCAGTCTGATAGTTTTGAATATTTTTACATTGTCACACTGTAGCCGTGTGAGGGTTAATAACCATTTGCTGTATTTACACATAGTTCTTATCTAAAAGAAAAATAACAATTATTTGCTTCAGAGTGAAGTTGCTTTAATTTTTGTCTAACTTTCTCAGATGGAGAGATCTGCTGGGCTCATGTTTGAGTGAAAGGCTTTAGTTTTGTTGTTGTTCTGAGAAGCTGGACACATCACATCGAGAGGCAAATGTGTTGAGTTCTTTGAGCTGGCAAACCTCCATACAGCTGTGTTTCTGTCTTGTCTATAAAACTTTCTAACAATCAACTTAAGGGACAACCACCTCCTCTCTATGTATGTGCTGCCAGTCGCTCACTAACCCAATTGGTGACTGTTGCTGCCACTTTCTGTTATCTGTGCGAGTAACCAGACTTTGATCTTAGTAATGTCTGTTTTGTTTTTGTCCTATCTACATAGCCAGTTGACACTCCTTTTTTGAGTAATGGCTCTCCTTGGCTCTAACTTGCCCATTAAACTGGCTTACCCACCTAGGCAGCTGTGTTTTGCTTTTCTAGTACCAGATGTGTTCATATATTGTACGCTGGGAGGTTTTATATCAGAAGCGTTTACACCATTTTTATAGTTTTTCTTTCATTTATTCTGGAATTTATTTTGTTCCTTTAATTTGTTTTATTTGAGTGTTGGCACCTGTAACCTGGATAAACTCAGAAAATTTCCATTAAACTAGTGGAAAGAAAGACAAAAAAACATGACAACCACCTATTGGGTTGTTAGCCAGCCGGCTGTGCAAATAGAACAATTACCACACAGCATTAAAATGGCAAGCTACATAGGAATAGGAGTGGTGCCATGTAGCAGCTAGGGCACTGGGCATCAAACCAAAAACTTGCCATTAATTAATTCTCTATCTCTGAATTATGGTGTGCCTGTGAGCAAATCGCTCACATGACTATGTGAAAAAATGGAAATAATTATTTTTTGCTATGATCTTGTTTTTATCCAAAATGATTTACATCAGCCTAAAATACAATAATAATGTGTTCTTCAAACTAAATTACGTTACCATTTAATATATTTTGAAAGAGCTGTTGAATGTGTGGCCAGGCACAAAGATTTAATCCAATGAAATGAAAAATGTTTTGTTCATAGGAAAACAAATGAACAAAGAATAAATGTAGTATTTTTTTAAACAAATAAATGAAAACAGTGTTTAGAGTGAATTCAGGAAATTTTGGTATTTGCAGTAACCAGAACAAACATAATCTTTTATTTTAAGTGGGCATAAGCTATGGGAAACTTCAGAACAAATAAAAAGAAGAAACAGTTTATTTTTGAAGAAAAAAAATTAAGATAGAATGTGCAGGTGCGCAGTAGGGTAACACAAATGTCAGTAACACAAGGGCTTAAGTGAGTTGTGCCTACCATCATGAGAAGAACCTGTAGAGACTTGGCTTTGTTTAGCACATTGTAACTTGAGGTGATGGAACAAACTGTGTACATAGATTTGTAAGCACCAAATAAACCCCTTATGATTATATGTATGCTGCATTCTTGGTTTTTGGGAATAAGATAGGGATCTTTATCAAGTAAACATTTGAAATAACATATTTGAACAAACTAGGGTCTCATCTGTTTGACTTAACCATGTCCTCTCCCATTTGAAACGTAATGGGCCTCATTTTGCAAATACACAATGTGTCAAAACAACTTTATATCAATTTGTTTAGCTTTTGAAATTACTTAACCACTGAAAATGCAATAATGCATGTATAGATTAATACAATAATACATTACAAATGTTGACTGTTCTTCTACTACTTTAACTTTTGAGGATTTTACCAGTTACAAAAAAAATGCACTCAAATAGATCCAGATCCATGCATTTACAAAAATATTTAAACAGTAGAAAAACTCTTTATGACTTTATGAAAACTATTTTTATTGTTTACGGATAGGTTTAACTAAAACTAGATAAGTAGAAACTGAACAATAAAACAATCTAAAAGTTTACCAGAAAAGGAAAAAAGGAAAATTCTAATAATTTTTGAACAAAGATGGCAACACTGTTCATAGAAATGACTAGTAATTCTGTTGTTTGGAAAGGTAAATAAATTGTGTTTTTTAGAATATATTATTTTACAAGTAGTTCAAAAAGAAGCTTTGGTTAATGCAGTAATTTGTGTGTAGAGAGTACACAGAGTAATGAAAATGTAGACATCACTTAGTGTTTTGAGTACAAGTAAAACTAGGCTTAAGGATGGTAAAGAAAGTACAGATAAACAAATTTAACGAAAGGAAAACCATGAAGTTCTTGTTATGTGGTTTGAGAAAGCAAAATTTAATTCTAATATATTGTTTGGAGATATTTTGAAGAATAAAAATAAATTGTTGCATCATGACTCTACTAATGATGCTTTGATCTTCCCTTTTACCTGTTAAGAGTTTGAGTGTTGTTCTGCTTATGGTTATGATCAAAATGATTTAGTAACAGAAATTCCTCATTTGTGTATTTTAGGAATTATACAATTGAGTTTAAGAATTTCAAATTGGTCTAGAGTGTAGATTACTTAACCTCTGCATTTTGTAGTTTAAAAGCCACAAATGCTGTTGAATTATTTGTAAAGAATCAGGTATCAAGTCTGTGGAAAACCTCTTTTATACTTGTTATTTAAATGTTATTATTAATTTGTATTTTGTGCTAAAGCTTGCATAGATTTTCAGTGAAACAGGAAAATTAAGAACACAAAAGGTTAGTGTACCACATGAAATGCAGATAGTTTTACACATTGAGGATACTTTTATTTTAGTTAGATATTTAAAAAAGTTAAGATCTCAAAATAATCATTCAGTTTAAAGACACAAGTTGGGTCACACAGTGTCTTTTGCTGTTTTTTGAAAGTAGATATTTAAAGATCTGAAAATCAAAAGCAAATGCAACTTGAGAAAACAAGAGTAATTAATAATTGATACAATATAGCTCATATGATTACAGGAACATATAATAAACACTACACCCACCAAAGTAACCGTCTGTTTTGATGACTGCTAATATTGCCAGTCACATGGAACAAGGAACACATTGAAAGTAAACAAGTTTTTTGCTACTGCATTCTTTGTAGTAAATGAGAATTTTTGGTTTGCCTCCATATCCCCGGATCTTCAAACACCTCCGTACAACTGAAATTATGTTTACTTAAAGACCTATGCTCTATGGTACAAGAGACAAACTATATATTTTCCACATTGTTCTGTGCATTCACTATGCTTTTTATACACTAGTGTTGTTTATAATGTCTTTTAATTTAATTCAGCCGAGTTCAATTTAGTTCATTTTTGTATAGCATTCTTCAGAATGTAGGAGTGGAATCCTATAAAAAGTTTACAAAAAATGAAAAATATAATGCATACACATAAAGGCACAGATTAGTTTAAACATGCAGGAAAAAAAAACTTTCAAACTGATTAACATAAATTGAATCTATCAATATCTGTCTATTAATATTATTGTTATTGTATGTCCAGTGGACAACTGATGAGAGGAAACCAAAAAAATCCAGTCAGCAGCATGCACAGTTTGTTATAATACAAAGTTATAGTCCAAGACAGTTATAATCTTTGACTCCAAGGGCAACTTGCATTCTACACAATCTTTCCAAGACTTTCAGTATCCCAGATGCTTTTCCAAGGGCAGCAAAACAGCTTGGAAGTAGAGAAGTGACATCAAGTTTCACAGTAGGACACCATGAGGACAAACATGATAAGTAGACAGATCATTCCACAACTTTGGGGACCTGTGGATAAAAGCCCAATATGCTACTGTTATTTTCTTAATATTTGGAATATTTAATACGTCAGCATCTTGAGATATTAGTTTGTGCTCTGGTTTGTAAGTAATAATAAATTCAGATAGATGAGCAGGGTCTTGGCCATTTAAGGTTATTTAACAATAAATATTTTGAAACCAGTAATGGCGTACTGCACGATAACATGCAGTGAATTCACTTGAATTGAGCATTCATAGTTTTCATACTCTTTCTCTGTACGTTTAGCATTCGTTTGCTCAAAGGTTGATGCGCGTGCTGCTTCCTGAGCAGCTCTTCTTTTCTCCATCCTAGCGGTCCGCTTCTTCTCTTCTTTCGTCAGCATCTTTTCGCGTTAAAACTGATTATGTCAGTGTTTGTGTTGCAATTACTTAGTACATTTTTTTCTTAAGTTTTTCTTTTAAGCTGGCACTTAAGTCCTCAATCTGCCTCAAAAATGATTTAAGATATGAAGAGGTATGGGAAGTGACGGCAAAGGTATTAGGGATGAGAACGGCCATCCTAATTTTCAAATATTTTTAAGTTGAAAAAACAGATTTTAGGTAGTGTTGTAATATGTGTTTTAAAAGACATACTAGAGTCAAAATTAATGCCTAAGTTCTAAAATGATTCAATAAAATGATGTCAGGTCTTTTGGCCCTGGAAACCCTGCAACTTCTTTTTTCCCTAGCTTAGGTCAGGTCAGGTTGGGAAGCATGCACTGGTACAGCGCAGTGCCACACCCACCACATGACAAAACAGCTTGGGCTTCTGGTTGGCAACCCTCCTGGCAGACATGCGGTCCAGTCCCACCCTCCAGAAATGACCCTCTATCTGCCGCTGCCAGGTGTTACGTGAGCGTCCCCAGCTTAACTGTAGTTTTTTTTTTCTGTCCTCATGGCCATCTGACCTTATCATTGTACTCATCTGTAGAGACTTCCAATATGATACTGTATATAAGGAAGCTACTTTTCTACTAATTATATGTCTGTGTTAAGTAAACTCATATGGATATATTTTTTGTTACTTATTCATTATTATTCTTACCTAATTTAATTTACTTTTCTTTTCTTGTAACTATGTGTTTGACATCTTGTAAAGCTACATTCTTCTTATGAAAATGTGACATAGAAGTAAATTATCTTGTTGTAGTATATTGTACTGTTAATTTTATTTTGCTGCTGTCTTATTTGTGACTATAACAACATACAGTATGTTGCCTGGCAATAAAATTCAGTCCTGTTTAAAATGGTGCTGTAAACTGCCAGTTGTAAAATAACATGGAAGTAAAATAAACATAATAGTTTAAGTAAGAAAGACAAAACCTCTGTTTGATTGTAATGCTTTAGAGATCTTGACTGAGTTATGACTGAGTTTTCATCCATTTTCCAAACCTGCTTAAATCAATTTTTAGAGTTTTGGAGAGCAGAGCCAATCATGGCAGAGATTGGGTACCATGTTTGTAGCTAGTTCAGCATTAAAATTAGTATAAAAACCAAAAGGAATCTGCACTGACATCAGGTACCTATACAGTTAGTGGAAAGACCTGGCATAATTATCTGAATCTAGTGTTTGTTATGATTCAAGATTACAATCAAAGCAAGAAAAACATAACCCCAGCATTTAGGCTAGGGTTAAGATTAAGTAGGGTAAAATTGATTAACATTAAGCTCCATAATATTTTATGGATAACCAAATAACTGGAATGGAATAGTGGGATTAAGAAAGGTGGAGTAAACTGAGGGTTGTACAGTGGTTACTGCTGCTGCTTCAGAATCTGGGATTTAAACCTAAATCCATTAAATATTTTTCTGAAGCGTACTCATTTTCTTTGTGTTTATATGCATTTTTCTTCCTGTAGTCTATTTTTTTTTTTTTTCGAATCGGTGACTCTAAATGGGTGTATGTGTGAGTGTAGTCAGTGATGAATTGGCACTTCAACTATGCTGGTGGGACAGGCTCTGACATCTGAGACCCAGAGCTGGATTTAGTGCCAAAAGAGACAGATGGCCAAGCTAATCAGACAAAAAAGTATTTTTGACAAATGTAAAAAAAAAGAATAATTTTTTCTATGATTTATGGATTGTAGCATATATCTAGGCTATAAAAAAAAAAATTAGATTTATTATAGTTTTTAAAAAATATAGTGAAAAAATACAGACAAATGCAGATAGAGGGAAATAATTGCATGGATTATGTATGATATTAAAAAATAAAGAAAATTAAATTAGAGGTCTGTACAACATTAAAAAGAAGGACATAAAATTAGTTTAAGAATTGATTATAATATTAAACAACAGAATAAATTTGAAAAATATGTATAATAGAAATATAATAAAACAACAAAAATTTACTACCAAAAAATTAGAAATACTACAGGTGTTGAAATGGAATGAAAAAATAAAGATAAATTACTGAAAAACAGCTGAAATGTTTAATGAGAATTTTAGGCTGTTGATCACTTCTGCCTAAGCAAATAGTGCTGCCATTTCATGGAAATCAAATTTGACTAGCAAAAGGTTATACAGCCAATAAAAAGTGACAAGGCAGCAGAACTCCTATATCTAATAAATCATCGGAGACCATAGCAGTTTAATAGTAATATTTAGAGGGGATGATTTTGTATAAAATAAATCTGATTGGGTTAATGTTGCAGGTTATTCGTATTCATTGTTTAAAAACACAAGAGGCCACAACTATTATTTATCTGTTTTTTATTATTTACCAACAACATAATTAATGCTGCAAGCCATTATTTTTACATTTCAAATGCAGTAGCTACGTCCATAGCTGGCATATTGAGCACCAATTCATAGGGGCACCACAATGTTTTGGTAAAGATGTTGAAATAGTTCTCATGGTGATCTTACTGTTTTCAAACTTACCTTTCCCTGCTAGGTAGTCTTAATGATTGCATAGCAGTTGTACTTTTCGTTTACATAAAGAAATCACATCAGCATCTCATTTTCTAGCTTCTCAACTATGGGGCTTATTTTCATTTTGATTCTCCTCAGTTTGCCGAACATGCAATCAGGTCAGAAGAATATACAGTACAGTATATGTGCATAGTTCTCAGCTGCATCATGAATTATTTAAGACTTAGTTGTTTATACAAGCATCTAGAGGTCACTGTCTTTCCTGGAAAACATGGAAAGTTATTTAGTTTTACAGAAACCCGAGACTAAGCTGTACGATCTAACTCCACTCTTTTTTCACACTCTTTATCAGCTGCTAAACCTTATCAATCCTGCTCCAAACATTCAACATAATCAAAATGCTCAAAAATGTTATGTACATCAGAAGACACATCCTTCTCCATGATCTCATGATTAGGAAGAAGGCATCATTTAAATATCTGGAAACCGTCATTCGTAACAGTCCACACTTGGGCTAAAACTTTCAGTTATTAAGACCATTGAACAACTAACATATTTTTCTCAGTTAGTTATGCTCCAGTGGATCATTTAAAGTATACTTCTAGCAATGCATTCTTCTCAAAAAAGCCTAAAAAAATTATTAAAATTCTATACTAGAAATGATAGTCCATTCAGATCTCAGGTTAGGAGATGGCTAAGCAATATAATAATGTCACATTTCCCACTTGAGAGACCACCTACTTTATTTCAGGTATTAATATGAAAATTATATAGACCACTCAAAACAAAGTTAGTTGATCATCTTAATAGTTTGGCTCTAAATTGTAAGATTTAGATTTATCTCTACTAATCCCACGATTTAATGTTCATTTTATATAGCAAATGAATAATAATAGTGCATTTTATTTATAGGGGCACTTTACATTAGCAGTAAATCTCAAAGTGCAACATAAAAAGATTAAACAAAGGCAAAGCAAGATAAAAACAGAGATAAAACAACAACAATTATAGCATTCTTGTTAGTAAGCTTTCCTAAATAGAAAAGTCTTTAAATGTTTTTTAAAACAGCCCACAATCTGCTGTGTTCTTAGGCTCTCTGGTAGGGCATTCCAGAGCTGTGGAGCAGGAGCTGCAAAGGCTCGGTCACCCATTGTATGAAGTTTGGTCACAGGGAAGCGAAGGCGGTAGGTATTTGTAAAACGGAGGTTTCTTGTAGTGAATTGTAATATAAGGAGTTCTTTGAGATGTTGTGGAGCATTTTCATGGATACACTGGTGAGTAAACAAACAGACTTTGTATTCGATATGGAGATGGATAGGGAGCCAACGAAGTGATGGAAGGATTTGTGAAATGTGTTCATATTTCCGCACCCTCATCAGGATTCTTGCAGCACTATTTTGAATTTGTTGGAGCTTTTGAAGGCTCTTGTTGGGTATCCCGATGAGGAGTGCGTTACAATAGTCCAGTCTGGATGAGACAAAGGCATGAACCAGCTTTTCAGCATCACAGAGGGAGAGATAGGGACGGAGTTTGGCTATGTTTCGGAGATGAAGGAATGCAATTTTACAAAGGTGATGGATATGTATATCAAATGACAGATGGGAGTCTAACTTGACATCCAGATTTGTAACAGAAGGGGAGAGGGTAATGGTACGGTCAGAAAAGGAAATACAATTTACAGAGGAACGAAGTTGATGGGGGGTGCCAATTAAAAGAGCTTCAGTTTTGGTGCTGTTCAGCTTGAGGAAGTTCTTGGACATCCAGGCCTCAATCTCATCCAAGCAAGAGGAAAAAGTTGATGGAGGTGTAAGAGAAGTCGAATCCAGTCTCACATAGAGCTGCGTAGCATCGGCATATGAAGAATGGAGTGTAAATGTAATTAAGCTAAGTTTTTGATGTTGTTTTTACAATTTGTATCTGTTGAATATTGCATATACTTTGGATATTGTGTGTTGTGCTGTGTTCTGCAGTATGGTCATAACACTGTGACAAAATGCACAGCAATAATGATTTCAATTTCATTTCATTTCACCCATTCATTCACTTTTATGCTTACTCATTCTTCTGTAAATGAAACATGAGTATTCATCTTTACTACTATGTAAATCTGGACCTTTCTGCTAACTATGTTTATTTATTTAACAACAGATTTTTTTGCTTAATATCTTTTCATGTTAACCTTTTTCAAAGTCTCACTAGTTGTTCACATAACAGTAAAAAGTGCTACATTACTTTTATTATGGACTGCAGTCTAAAAAAGCACTATAAATGAATACTTTAACTAATGGGTACAAGTCATCTTGAAAAAGAATATATATATTTAGTGGAATCCGAATATCAACATCTAAACCAGTGTCTTCACCACATGATGTAAATGTTATATCAATTGTGTTCTCCAGTGAGTATTTTTGCATTTGATTTCTTTTCAGTATATTTATAAGATACTCTAATGAAATACTACTATTTGTGTATACTGACTCTAGCAATAAATACAGTAAGTGTATGCCTTCCCCCAAGACTTTGGATAGACTGATGGGACTAACATTCTAAGCAGTAATTACTTTCAAATTGCCTAGAGATAGTTTCTACTTTCAAAATTATGTCACCCACCACAGACTGGCTTATATAGCAATCTTAACTACTGTGTGAAATGTGGAAGAGAATTGTAATTGAATGAAATTTCTCTGAATTGGATGGAATGAGCAAGTCACAAACATGGAATGAATCAAGGCAAATAGATCAATTCAATTTTAAATGAAAACAATCTGCTGAAGCATTCACAGGATATACCCTGTGAAATGGACTGAACTTTTTTGCTGCATTCGTTCAGAAGAGGTAGTGTTAATTTAAACAATGATTACTGTTGAATACTGCGGACTGTCTTTTTGATCCAAATCATTCAGAGAATGAACAAGATAGGTTAAGCAGTTGCTAAGAGATTAATGAATACATGATAAAGTACCCTGAAGGTACAATTGATTTTCCCAAGAGCCTTGCCAAAAGTATTAACCCTTTTTGTTGGTGCATTACAGTCAAAATTAATTAAAACAACACCTAAAAGAAGCTGTGCACATCACTTACTTACTCACTTATTGTTAAAATTCATTACCTTAGGAATTTGTCAGAATATTGCATCAGTCTATTTATCAGACTTTGTTGCTATTGTGTAACTAGTATACTGTATTAGGACTCTTATTAGGGATTGTTCTCTCAGTTACAAACAGTAAGAGAAATAAAAATTTTCCAGTTATGCATTGTAGTGTAGCAAACAACAAGACAATATACCATATAACACTTTACAAGTATTGAGTGCAAAAGCTTCACTTTCAATAGTATCGGTTTTAATAAATAGCAATCAACATATTTATTTCATTACATTATACAAATGGAATAACATGAACAAAAATCTGATTTCAATAAAATTTCTCTTTACCCTTTGTATTTAATGTTAAGATCAGTGGAGTACATGAACATTAAAGTCAAAACAAAAACCAGACTTTAATAGTGAAAAAAAATCTCTTTCACTAGCCAGGTTTCCATCCAAGGAGTTTTTGCGAAAAAATATTTAGCACTTCAAATTTTTTTACCGATATAGCTGATGGAAATGCTAATTATCGATAAAATGTTGTACATGTCGACATAATATTTTTCCGTTTAACTTTAGCGCATAAATTCCATATCGATACTTCAGATGTCGCAAAAACTACATTGGAAACACTTTTTGTCGGAAAAAAGGGCTTTAGCGCAAATAAATGTGTCACATTTTCATCACGTGCAATCAAAACGAGAATGGCGGAGCAGTTCTCATGGTCTGATGAAGAGAGTTTTTTTTTTGATTAAACGTCGTTATTTTGTATTAATTCAAATTTCAGTTTTAATTAAAAACCTTAAGGGAAGCAGGTTAATTCAGTTGTTATCGCACTGAGAAGGGATGTTGAAAGGTAGGCTCTCCTGTACAGATCCGATGCTGCAAACACAGCTGCATCATGGGCACTTCCAGGAGTGCCAACGCAAATGTCTCGTATCATGCACCTGTCATCAACAAGGGCCTGGAGAACAATAGATGGCCACCCTTTGCGATTAATGTAATCGCGGTAGCCTTCCGTCGGGGGAAGAATAGGCACATGCGTGCCATCCAGCGCACCGTAAATCTGTGGCACAAGATGCACCAAGGAATTGCGGTATGCAATTTCATTGGCCTCCGCTACAGTCGGAAGTCTGATATAACGCCGCATTAATTTTTCTTTAATAGCGGTGCACACAGCATATACACATCGATGGACGGTAGTTTTACTAACCCCGAAAGTTTCTCCAACTACTCTATACTCGGCGCAGGTTGCCAGCTTGTAAAGGGCGATGGCAATCCGCTTTTGGGTTGGAACCGGTGGTCGGTGGCAACCTGTGATGGGCGCAACATCAGGACTGATGAATCCACACAACATCTCAAACGTCGGCCGTGTCATTATAAAATGTTGCAGCCAGAGATTTTCTGTTAAGTGTCTCTCCACCACCTCCTCTCAGAAGGTCTTATTCCGTCGTCTCTCCTATACCCGTGGGTTTCGTCGCACTGGGGTACTTTCTTCGAGCTCTAGGGCTATCAGACAAGCAACTGCTTCATTCTGCTGTCGTCTTCGGATATTATGTACAATTCCAATTATTTGTGAAACTGAAATAACAGTAAGCTGGCAAATTTCAAAAAACTGTCTGAATAATCTCTCCATTTCTTTGTTTCTTTGTTTAGTGGAGGGGGTGTAACGTGGAAAACAAAAGGTAGATAATTTGCGACATACACAAAATTATGTATGGAAACGGCTCAAGGGCAGATTTTATTCGCGATACAACAAAAGTTATGCGACAGTTCGTTTTGGGGGGGGATGACGTCGTCACGCACACCATTTTATCGATAAAAAGCCAGTTTGATGGAAACAGGCTGGAGACAGCAAATTTCGCACATTTTTTTTACGTATATTCTGTTTGTCGATAACAAAACGTCGCAAAAAACTGGATGGAAACTTAGCTACTGAAACAGTAGAAAGAGCAACAGAGACTTTTCACTTTAACCGAATACAGACTTGTACCAAGATGAAAATCTGTACAGTATAATATAAAATTGATCAAGTCACCTAGAAAACAGCCAAAGAAATCTTTTATAGCTTTTAATAGGGAAGACGTTTGCTCATTTGCAGATACGCTTCATGACCTAAATGCATTTTTTTGGTTAAATATGCATACTGCTTAATTAGAAAAACAAAAAAAGTAGGTTTTTCTCAAATATTTTGAAATGTCATGAAATAGAGATGGATTCTGCTTTAGAGCTCTTGAAGCTTTTTAGGTAAAAGTCTGCAGGATGCTTGAACATCCTTTATGTTTTTACAGAAACATTATTTCCAAGTGACTCAGTTTTATCTTCTGTATCCCCAAGACATGCAAATTGGTAATGCTAAATTGAACGAATGTGAAAGAGTATATGTATGTGTGAGAATATCCTGCCGTTGCCTGGTATACCGTTTATGGCTGATTCTGCTCTTGTTCCTGATGCTTACAGGATATGCTACAGTCCAAACAATCCTGTAATGGGAAAAGTAGGATCTTAAAATGTATCATTAGATTAGTTATTCCAAGCTCACATCAACAACAACAACATTTATTCATATAGCACATTTTCATACAAAAGGTAGCTCAAAGTACTTTACATAATGAAGAAAAGAAAAATAAAAGACAAAATAAGAAATTAAAATAAGACAACATTAGTTAACATAGAAAAAGAGTAAGGTCTGATGGCCAAGGGGGACAGAAAAAACAAAAAAAAAACTCCAGACGGCTGGAGAAAAAAATAAAATCTGTAGGGGTTCCAGGCCACGAGACCACCCAGTCCACTCTGGGCATTCTACCTAACATAAATGAAATAGTCCTCTTTGTAATTAGGGTTCTCACGGAAGGACTTGATGATGATGGTCATGCAGACTTCTGGCTTTTAATCCATCACTGTTGGAACATCATGGTGCTTTGAGTAGATGGTAGTGGTGCAAGCCACCACCAAAAGGACACCAGAAAAGGAAACAGAAGAGAGAGTAGGGGTTAGTACAGATTTTAGAGCCACCATGAATAGTTATTATAATGAACTGGATATACAGAGTATCAGGATTAAATTACAGTGAAGTTATGAGAAGGCCATGTTAAAATAATGTGTTTTCAACAGTTTTTTAAAGTGCTCCACTGTATTAGCCTGGCGAATTCCTATTGGCAGGCTATTCCAGATTTTAGGTGCATAACAGCAGAAGGCCGCCTCACCACTTCTTTTAAGTTTTGCTCTTGGAATTCTAAGGAGACACTCATTTGAGGATCTGAGGTTACGATTTGGAATATAAGATGTCAGACATTCCAATATATAAGATGGGGCGAGATTATTTAAGGCTTTATAAACCAACCAAGCTGTCTATAATATCCTAGATTTCGAACGAAAGAACAGAAAAAGTAAAAGGTTTTGTGTTGGACGACTAAAACTTTGCATGTTTATGTGTACAGTTTTATATGTTGAGATCACCTTAAATACAAAACCACATTCTCTACAAGTGGGACCTCCACCCTTCCTAAAAAGCAACATGCTTTGTATCAAGATGTTGCCCGTCTTTAACATACTGCATCCTATATTTGAATTTAAAAACTCAGAACACCATAATATAGTGATTTGTCCAAACAGCTACATATCATCAGTATAGCACAAGTAGTAAATGTATAAATGGCATTCATGTACAAGTACAGATTCTGAACACAGCCAGATATTTTTCTCATGACCAAGCCATGCAGTTTATCAGGATTAACTTATTTATTTATTTATTGATAATGTTCTTGACATAGTAAATTCGTCATTAGATACGGGGGTCTTCCCAGACTGTCTTAAGACTGCGGTAGTTAAACCCCTACTTAAGAAAAATAATCTTGATCCCTCTGCTCTTGAAAATTATAGACCCATCTCTAACCTGCCTTTCTTAAGTAAAATTCTAGAGAAGGCAGTCATTATACAGTTAAATGAGCACCTCAATAAACATGCTATTCTTGATAAATTTCAGTCAGGTTTTAGAACAAATCACAGCACAGAAACTGCACTCGTTAAAGTAGTAAATGACTTGCGGGTAAATGCAGACAGAGGCCATTTATCTGTTCTCATCCTCTTAGATCTGAGTGCCGCATTTGACACCATTGGTCATAATATTCTTAAGAATCGCCTTAGTCAATGGGTGGGCCTCTCTGGCAGTGTCTTAAATTGGTTTGAATCCTACCTGGCAGGGAGAAAATTCTTTGTTAGATGTGGTAATTATAACTCAAAGACACATGATATTCTATATGGTGTTCCACAAGGCTCTATCCTGGGTCCGCTGCTCTTCTCAATCTACATGCTTCCATTAGGTCAGATTATCTCAGGGCACAACGTGAGCTACCACAGCTATGCTGATGACACACAGCTGTATTTATCAATAGCACCTGATGACCCCAAATCTCTTGATTCGCTAACACAATGTCTAACCTGTATCTCAGAATGGATGAATAGTAACTTTCTCAAATTAAATAAAGAAAAAACCGAAATCCTAGTGATTGATAATAATGGATACAATGAGGCTATTAGAAATAAACTGGATGCATTAGGATTAAAAGTCAAATTGGAGGTAAAAAGCTTAGGGGTAACCGTTGATTGTAATCTGAATTTTAAATCGCATATTAATCAGATCACTAGGACAGCATTTTTTCACCTAAGAAACATAGCAAAAGTTAGACCTCTTATATCATCGAAAGATGCTGAGAAATTAGTTCATGCGTTTGTTTTCAGTCGGCTAGATTACTGTAACGCACTCCTCTCAGGACTACCCAAAAAAGACATCAATCGTTTGCAATTAGTGCAGAATGCAGCTGCTAGAATCCTTACCAGGAAAAGAAAATCCGAACACATTTCTCCAGTTTTGATGTCACTACACTGGTTACCTGTGTCATTCAGAATTGACTTTAAAATTCTGCTTATGGTTTATAAAGCTTTAAATAATCTCGCCCCGGCCTATATATCGGAATGTCTGACACCTTATATTCCAAATCGTAACCTCAGATCCTCAACTGAGTGTCTCCTTAGAATTCCATGAGCAAAACTTAAAAGAAGTGGTGAGGCGGCCTTCTGCTGTTATGCACCTAAAATCTGGAATAGCCTGCCAGTAGGAATTCGCCAGGCTAATACAGTGGAGCACTTTAAAAAACTACTGAAAACACATTATTTTAACATGGCCTTCTCATAACTTCACTGTAATTTAATCCTGATACTCTGTATATCCAATTCATTATAATAACTATCCATTCAAAATCTGTACTAACCCCTACTCTCTCTTCTGTTTACTTTTCCGGTGTCCTGTTGGTGGTGGCGCGCCACCACCATCTACCCAAAGCACCATGATGTTCCAACAATGATGGATGGATTAAAAGCCAGAAGTCTGTATGACCATCAGCATCAAGTGACTCCGTGAAAAACCCGAACTACAAAGAGGACTATTTCATTTATGTTAGGTAGAATGCCCAAAGGGGACTGGGCGGTCTCGTGGCCTGGAACCCCTACAGATTTTATTTTTTTCTCCAGCCTTCTGGAGTTTTTTTTTTGTTTTTTCTGTCCACCCTGGCCATCGGACCTTACTCCTTTCTATGTTAACTAATGTTGTCTTATTTTAATTTCTTATTTTGTCTTTTATTTTTCTTCTCTTCATTATGTAAAGCACTTTGAGCTACTTTTTGTATGAAAATGTGCTATATAAATAAATGTTGTTGTTGTTGTTGTATTACTAAACATTATAGAATACTTGCTAAGACTTGGCAAATGTTGAAAATAATAAATCTCTGATTTAAGTAAAATGTAATTTCAATTAACCTCTACCAGAAATTAAGGTTAACTGAGTAGTACAACACTCTCTAATTCTATTACATTTCAGTGGATGAGACTGCCTAGCATTCTACAGTATATGCCCCAAAAATGCCAGAGGCTAATCTAGTATTTGATATTACCTTGTATAATGTTAAAGAAACTCTCAGTATCTAACATTATGTGCTTACCATTTTTTTAGACTTTTATTTAATCAAAGAAGATGAGGAACATCAGCATTACTGTACATTACATACAATAAACATGGGCAGATCTGTATGTTAACAGATCAGAAAAAAGTAGCCATGCACTCATGTTTATATATGGCTACTGTTTGTTTTTTATTTGAGCATGGGATGTTATGGACAAGATCAACATTTTCCATTATTCTTCCTTCTTTACATACTGTACTACTTAAATTGCCCCATGCCAAATAATTCGCAATGTTGTGCAGTAGAACTGAAAAATGAGTGCAGAATTTATGTTAATTGTATAAAGTGCATTGCTTCAAATAAGCCACCAGCTGTCCATGTCATATGTAACTAAAACCAACTACTGTGTTTACCAAAAACCAAAAGTCCAGAATGTACAGGGAGTCATAAATCATTCAATATTCCTCAAAAATAAAAACATAGTAACAGAAATGCATATTTTTGGATCATTATGGTAAAATGGGAAGTGACCAGCAAAAAGTTATAAACAGAAAAAATACTCTGCAAAGAGTTTTTCTAAATAAATACATAGATAGAAGTTTATTATTGCCAAATGGGCATTATAACACCATGCTAACTGGATATAATATTACAATAGTCATTGATACATTATATACTGTATATGGTGATGGGCAACAAAACAAACAAAATGTCTTTCAAACATAAGTCAGAAAAAGGTAGGTTAACCTACCTTAACACACAAGTCTCACACCTCTCAGTAATAAAAGTGTTCATAATTGCTTGTTTCTCTAATATAGAAAGTCTTTCCCATTCTGAAGTGTTTGTTCATCATCTGAGTGGAAGCAAGTCTATATGGCCCTCTAAAGATGGAGGATAGACATGAATATCATCAGAGCATTTATCCAAACAGGAGCTGTCACTTCAGCACCCACAAACACACCAAGCACGCAGCGGCATTGACATCACCCTGCACGAGTTCACTTCTTCTGATTAAAAGAACAGATAATTTTCCTTGGAGAGAAGACAGAAAGTGAGCACACAGCCAGGTCAGATGTCAGTTTTAAATCTTCCTTGCATCAACCAGCGGGGAACAGACATGTTACGCGGGAAGCCTGCAAACTTGCAGTTCAGTCTCAGCAAACAGACAATCCCTGTATCATTTGGGGAGCTGTCAGGGTCTCAAAAATTTCACAATATAGACATATATTATATAAATATATATATATAATAAGCCACAACATTAAAACAACCTGCCTAATATTGTGTAGGTCTCTCTCCTGCCACCAAAACAGCTCTGACTACGAGGCATGTACTCCACAAGACCTCTGAAGGTGTCCTGTGGTATCTGATACCAAGACATTAGCAGCAGATCTTGTAAGTTCTGTCAGCTGTCAACTCCATGGATCAGACTTGTTTTTTCCAACACATCTCACAGATGTGTTGGATCTCAATTGGATTGAAATTGTGGGAATTTGGAGGCCAAGTCAACACTGTGAACTCTTTGTTATGTTCCTCAGAACAGCTGTTACAGTGTGGGAGGGCGATTTATCCTTCTAAAAGAGGCTGTTGCCATCAGGAAATACTGTTGCCATGAAGGTGTACATGTTCTGCAACAATATTAAGGTAGATGGTACATGTCAAAGTAACATCTACATAAATGCCAGGACCCAAGACTTCCCAGCAGCACATTACCTAGAGCATTACATTCCCTCCGCCATCTTGCCCTCTTCCCATAATGCATCCTGCTGTCATCTGTTTCCTAGGTAATTGACGCACCTGACCATCCACATGATCTAAAAGAAATTGAGATTCATCAGATCAGACCATCTTCTTCCATTACTCCATTGTCCAGTTATGACAATCACATGTCTATTGTAAGTGCTTTCAGTGGTCAGTATGGACACTCTGATCAATCCATGGGTATGCAGCCCCTTATGCAGAAAGCTGCAATGCACTGTGTGTTCAGACCATCGTTCTCTCATAGCCAGCATTCAGTTTTTCAGCAATTTGTGCTACAGTAGCCCAACAGATTGCACCAGACGAGCACGCCTTCACTCCGCACATGCATTATGATCCTGTTACCAGTTCACTGGTTGTCCTTCCTTGGCCCACTTTTGGTAGGTACTAACTACTGTCACCCAGGAACATCCCAGCACAACTGTCTCACAATAAGGAGATTGTGAGTTTGTATCCCAGGTTCTCCATATATGAAATATTGCAAATAGGATTATTTTATATTTATATATAATATTATATAATACAAATTGTCACAAGAATGAATCGGAGACATCATAAAGGGTTGGGGCAGCCACCCGTATATTATGCTCAGCTGCAAAATTTCTCTTTTTATGTACACGATGTGTATAGTTCAGAGTCCAGAACAGAACTGCCTGTACTGAGGCAAGATGGCAGTTTTAAAGGGTTGGAAAGGAAATGACGTCAGCGTTGCAGGAACTGGGAGTGGCGTCCTCGTCTCCGGAAGTGACGTCATCCTTGGGGCTGGCAAGAGGCGGGATTTCCCGGGAAAGGTCTGCAAGGGACTGAGAGAGATAGTCAGTACACTCCGCCGCACACTGGCCTGGCGTAGAATTACAAGTATTTAGGCCCTTCAGCTGTTTCCCATGCACACATGTGTGACAATATACATACAGTATACATATACATATGCATGTGCATACAGTATGTAATGTAGGTAGAGAAGAAGAATGGTACAGTATTCAAGAGTCTTTGATTCAAATTATAGCTAGGAAATATATATTCAATGTTTTGTTTGATGAGATGAGCTTAGGTTTTCTCTGGAAAATGAAAGAAAAGTATATTTATATGCAGTGTATCTACATGTTTTCTTCAATGGCTTATTTCAATTTAGGACCATGCAGAACTACATCTCATCCCAGTAATGTTGGGCACAAAGCAAAAAGCAACCATGGACAATCCTTCACAGTGCAAACACCCATTTTCACTCAGATTTAAAGTCACTAAATTACAACGTTGGTATCTCGGACAGAAAAAAGAACAACCTAGGAAAAATCCATGCAAACATTGGAAAAAAAACATGCCACACACGGACAGTGGCAAAGACAGGAATCAAACTCAGACACCAAGTTCAGCTCATAGAAGCATGTAGAGATGGTCTAAAATCTCATTTTATGTATTTTGAAATATTCAGAGAAATAACTAAATAAATTACTTGCATAATCTTATTTGATGTCCCTGTGCCATGGGTGTATTTTATAAGATTTTATTGTCTGGTATAATAGTATGCAATTTGTCATATTTAAACACTGTCAATGGAAAGATAAGTATCAAAAGTATTTGCACCATGTGAGAATGAGCTGTTCGTTTAATGTATTTTTTTAAAGGCTGTGCAATTCATCTCTAGATGAGGAATGATCTATCTGAAATGTCAGGTTTTTCATAAAGATCATCTACTGAGTCCAATGACGAGAAACAGGGAAGAACTTCTATACAGCTGGCTGATTTTGCATTGATTCTCAGTGTTTCAGTCAACATGTATGTAGATAAATAAACTGTGGTTGCTTTACCAGGCCTTTCTTAGTAAATTTAATTTTAATTTTATGTTAAAAAAGGAAATAATATCAAAATAATTTAAACAGTAAAACTAAAGTTAGAAAAAAAGAGAAAATGCTGTTTCAAATGGATGTATAATTTTTCACACACACTTTTATTTAACTGTGTATGCGTATACTTTAGTTATTTGCTAACGAATCTGAGTTGGTTTTTTTTGTTTTCCAATAAATCATAAGACATTAATATGTTGGTGGAATATTAAGGTATATTAAATTTTGCCTTTTTATTGCAGACTGACTACAGCAAACCATTAGAAAAATGCCTTCTGTTTGAGCAATAGATAGAATAATGACAGAGCATCATATTCCACAGCCCTTATTCTCTGCTAAGTGCTCTCACCTGCAAAGATTTTCTATAGCATCTAAATTAATCTTTGTTCTCCTTGGCCAGGCTGAAAAAATGGCATCCTATTCAATTTATAGACTCCACTATATTTTATGTCTTGACACACCAATTCTTCATTTTAAGTTTGTTGACAGGACTGTCATTTTTATTGGTTTCTTCTAAATAACCTTTCTAGTGTTTTGTCCTAGTTAATTATTATGCTTTACAGTATATGAAGTTGAAATGAAGCGGTTCTGCAAAATTAAAAGTGCTTGTACTTTCTGAATAAATTACACTGTGAGCACTTGTATTCTGTATTAACTGAAAAATAAAAATTAAATAATTATGATACTGCGGTGGGCTGGCGCCCTGCCCGGGGTTTGTTTCCTGCCTTGCACCCTGTGTTGGCTGGGATTGGCTCCAGCAGACCCCGTGACCCTGTAGTTAGTATATAGCGGGTTGGATAATGGATGAATGGATGGATAATTATGATAGCATCTTCTTAGTAACTAATTGTATTGTAGAATAAAAATTCAGGAATTTGAAAAGTATAAAAAAATAGGAGCCTCTTCTGTGTTGTTTGCTTGTCTGTCTTGCTTCCCCATTTTTATGTCCATATATAAGCAGTTATCATATTTCTATGTTTCTTGTGTTTATCAATAAATTGTAACATTCTGTTTCTTAAAATGAGTTTGTTTCAGATACCTTTATGTTAGTCTAACAGCTTGAAACCCCACCAGAGATAAACTGGGAGTTGTACCGAATTAAAGCGCCCTGATTCCCCATGAACATGCAGTAGGAATGATGGAATGGGGAAGCAAAGTGGAACAATCTTAGCACAGGGTATCTCAGCAGGAAAAAAACAAATGATACTATTAGAGTTTTAACCTAGTAAAATATGTGGAAAAGCAATGTAATATGAACAGAATAACAAATACGGGAACCTGTTAGGCTTCAGTATATAATAATGAATATCAATTCAGTAGAATGTGCAGAAATACATCATTAGAATTACAAAGAAAATAGTCAGGGACGTCTGACAGAGCTAGCGCATAATGAAGAGAGACCACAGGTGAATGCATCATATCTATTTTTATAAAACACAAGTGAGTGGTATGCATTATAGGACAAAAAGGATATAAGATTTTCCCATTGGTAAATTTCTCATGAACACCCCACTTGGACAGATTGGAAGCTCCCAAAGGAATATTGTTGGAAACAATGCTCCACAAATTTGCCAAGTTGTAATGCAATGTTGATTTCTCACCTCCTTCAGTAGTTATAAATAAAAAAATGATATCCAGGTCAGTCAGATATGTGTGATTGAGCTATATATGAAGTAATGTGATACACAGTTAATAGTCATAATCTGCCTTTTGTTTTTAATTTTTCTAAATGGTTTCTTGCTCAAAACGTATTTGAAACTGGATTTTGGTTGTTTTGGTGGTTACATTTTATTTCTTATTTCAGTATCTTTTAAACAATCTTAAAAAGTAAATGCATTTCCCCTGGTTCCATTTTGTTTTTCTTATGGGAAAAGCCATTTTGAGACGTTTCTGTTGAGTCAAATGTAACTGTGGGGCATGTGACTTCACCAAGTGAAACGTATAAAGGTCAATGGCGTGCACTCCTGGGTTGTCCAAGTTTGTGGATACAGCCGAGTTCCTTTCCTTCTATTTGAGATTTATATTAATATCTAGAAAAGCGCTATATAAATGTAATGAATTATTATTATTATTATTTGTAGTTTGACCACATCCTTCAATATTTCTTGTCTCTGTTCACAAATTATTTTACTGATTTTGACTCGATTGCTATAACATTTAACTATGATTTTGGCTCTTGTTCAGAAATTGTCTTACTTGACTCTTTTTCTCCCTGTTTTGACCACAGTTAGTTTATATTACAAACTCTCATTTCCTGATTCTATTCTCATTTCAGACTGTAGCCTTTTAGTGCAGTCAGTACCTTCATGTGTTTAGTTTTTGCTTTATTTTCACCCACACACAAATACAGCTTATTTTTACCTGCTTTTTGTATAGACTAAATGGCAAATCAAGAAAAAATGACCTTGTGTTTCCACTTCAAACCTGACAAGTAATTCACACGAATTAACAAAGGTGAGACATCACATGTGGGAACTCTGAAAAGGTGAATACAGTTATACTGGAAGTGGTCCAAAAAATCCCAGAAAACAATAGAAGATGCTTAAAATTAGGTTTTCGTGGTCTTTAAAGCAGTCAAACTACTGTAATGTAATGATTTCTACTTAATCAGAATCCAAACTGAAATTGTAGTAAATTATAGCTTTTCATTAAAGAAACATTGAAAAAAAATAAAATTAAAACAATTAAAAAGTGTCAACAAAGGAGCGGCAGCAAACATCTATCAGCCTACCCTCCTTGATGTTAATTTTGAAAATAACAGGAAATCAATAGTAATTATTAAAGTATTTTTTTAACTAATTAACTTCTGGCGAGTTGTTCTCCTTTAACTTTCAGTGTTGTCCTCTGGAATAACAGAGTGAATTCTCTGCTTAAACTTTTCACAATACAGTAAGCTCTATGAAAACAAAAGCAGGACTAAACTAGTGAAAAACTTTTGCAGTGTTGTTTATGAATGCAATGTGTTAGAAAAAAGGCTGTAAATCAGCAAATTATTACAACACAAAAAAAACAAGCAGTGGCTTTCACATTAAGAAAGAATTTAGAGGCTATTCAGTCAGAAAGTGGTGAACTTATTGAACATTTTGGAAGCTTAATGTAAAACCAATACAAATCAGCTTTTAAACCTGAGATGTGAAGTACATTAGAGAGTCATTCACATGGAACAAAATCTGCAGAAAAAAATAAATTGTACTAGGAAGGATGCTTAATACAAAATAATTGTTACATAGAAAAGGATTTTAGGTGTAGATATGGAAGGTTCTAAAATTCTGATTGGATAAGAAAATAAGAAATACAGATTTATAGAATAGGTCCAGTCATTCAAATATGCCATTGTAACATTTTCGGAACTAAAACTGAACCATATCAAATAAATAGCATCAAAATATAGACTTTATTTTTCATTCTTTATTTTTAGAATTCTGTATCTATAGCATCCATCTTATTCTTTCAACAATGGGGCATGCATGCATTGTTAATGCAATCTCTTGTTTTATCTCTGCATACTGGTAATCAATCGTGAAGCTGTACCTGTTAACAGGCAATAATAAAGATAAATCAGCAACTGCCTAAATTTTATAGATACCATTGTAAGTGATGTTCATGCTCTAGAATTTATTACAGGGTCCAATGTTTAACAATAAAAGTAATTTAAAGACAGTTACATTTTTTTTGCAAGCTTTTTATCGCTGCTGTGGCTAGATGCAGTGAGCAGTACTTTAATTGTTAAGGTGATGTATCACTCCTCTGCCCCCACTCTTCAAATCAGGGGGAACAAGATAAGTTAAATTAATACTAGTCAAAGAGATCCACAAACCACCTGCAAGGAGCTTTAATGAATAAACAGTCCAAGTTCTTTAGCTAGTCATGATTTATATTCTTGCTTTAATCAGGTACTAGTGCATTCATTATACTTTCAGATCTGCAAAAAAAAAAAAAAAAGAAAATGAAAAGGCAAAAGAGATTCCAATAAAATATACTATGCCTTTTTCAAATAATGTTACAAAGTACTTTTTGTTAACTTGTGTGTTTTGTGGATTAGGTTGCACCTATTTGGTTAAATGTTGTTACTTTATTTAGGTTGAATGTATGCATCTCCACAATGTAAAAACAGTTGTTTTTTCAGGAAACTTACTGTGAAAACAACAGCTCTTGTTACAGTTGGTCCTGAAAGCTGTAGACTAACTTAGAGGCCTTCAACTGTGAGAAAATATTTTTTAGTTAGAAAATATATGCAGTGGATTTGAAATTACTACTATACTTTAAAGTGAAATGCTGTCATGAACTGGAGCATTGTACAAGGCTGTTACTTCCTTAGAAGGCTGGCGTCCTTTAACATCTGCAATAAGATGCTGCAGATGTTCTTTCAGATGGTTGTTGTGAGTGCCCTCTTCTACACGGTGGTGTGCTGGGGAGGCAGCATAAAGAAGAAGGACGTCTCACGCCTGGACAAACTGGTGAGGAAGGCAGGCTCTATTGTAGGCATGGAGCTGGACAGTTTGACATCTGAGGCAGTACAACGGACACTCAGCAGGCTCCTGTCAGTCATGGAGAATCCACTGCATCCGCTGAACAGGATCATCTCCAGACAGAAGAGCAGCTTCAGCGACAGACTGCTGTCAATGTCCTGCTCCACTGACAGACTGAGGAGATTGTTCCTCCCCCACACTATGCGACTCTTTAATTCCACCCGGGGGGGTGGGGGGGGGTAAACGTTAACATTATACAAATTTATCATCTGATTTAGCTGCATTTTTATCACTCTTTAATTTAATATTGTTTCTTTATCAGTATGGTGCTGCTGGAGTATGTGAATTTCCCTTTGGGATTAATAAAGTATCTATCTATCTATCTATCTATCTATCTATCTATCTATCTATCTATCTATCTATCTATCTATCTATCTATCTATCTATCTATCTTCTTTTCTTTTTCACAGGATTGGCTCTGGTCCCCATTACTCTGAATTGGTTCAAGTGGATTTGAAAATGAAATAATATGTTAAAGTAAATCATCCCTTTTTATATGTTGTTGTCTAAAGAAAATACACTCTTGCTAAACAAAATCAAACTAGACTAGACTACTCTTCCCACATTACTGACTCCTCAGTCAGTTTCCATATGACATGTACTGTATAGACATTGATATGAGAAATGTAGAGTCGCAACCTGGGGGTCCAGACCTGAGAGGAAAACTCTTTTCAGGTGGCTGTGAACTGTTATGGAGGTGTGAATATATGCAGAAGCTAGCTATTAAACAGCCCATGAGCAGCAGGTAGGGCAGGGAATACAGATACATCACTTAGAGAGCACTTCAGATGCACCTCTCGGCTGCTAGAGTCCATCAGCTTGATTGTGGGGCCACCAGCAAACCTTGGATTATGATCCCGCGGTTTGGGTCAGCTCATAGATAGCTGGGAAAATAGTGTTGGCATATGTGTTGCCTCTAACCCTAGGTACATGGATTGAGGCTGGGGGCAGAGTGGTGTGTATGAACAGACAAAGCAACTGGGAATGTGTGTTGCTGCTGAAGACTTAAGCATCATCGGCATCAGAGAAGCCAACAGTCCTTTTTAGGGCCACTCACTAGCAATCAGCATAAAGAGGCTAATTATGTTATGTATGCAAACAGGGTAGAACAGTGGGTGCCAGATGCGCCAGTGTGAGTGCATTAGAATCAATAACCAGTCAAAGTTCTGTGGTTATAATCAGAGATTTATTGTAAAGCTACGTCTGAGGCAGACACAGCTTTGTAGGCTAAGATGATTGGCTCCAGCTAGTCAACTAATATCTTATATTTGGTGTTGATTCAGGCTTACCAACAAATATGTGAAATATATCACATATATGACACAACTTAGATTAGTTGTGGATGTGTTATTATAGCCCATGGCCCTACTCTGTTCTGCTCTTTCAATGAAAAATAATTAGAAGCAATTTAAGCGGGCCAAGAAACATTAACTTAAGAGAACTGAAAAGCAATGTTTGGTTTAATGAATATTGGTCCTTCCTGTTTTGCATTAACATAAGAACCTGGGCATGACAGAATCCTGAAGAGTCCATAGAGTCACCTTATGTTAATCACAGTGTTGGGGACATGAGTGCTTTTAGAAAGAGGTGCACAGTGACATGAAGTAATTAAATGGAAAGTATTACATGTAAGAAATAAAAATGTTAGGTTTGAATACATTATGAGTGGTTTTAAACCTGAAAGTACACTTTATGACAAGGACTTGGGTATCATTGCAGACTTCCTACTGTCTACATACAGTAAAGAAAGTTATGCTATGTAGCTGATGTCAAAGTAGACTCAAGTACAGTGTACAGTTTTGATCATGTTATTACAAAAAAAAAAACATTTCAGCACTAGAGGCATTACAGAGAAAAGCAAGTAGATTAAATCTAGGGACCTCATGTATAAAATATGCTTATGCTCAGAAAAGTGTGTAAGCCATTTCTTATGCAAAAGTCAGAATTCACTTGGTGTAAAAACTGGGTTAACATTATGGCAAACTTTAACCATCCATGTAGACTTTTTGGTGTTGTCATTTTAGCCACTGCATGAGCCAGGACAATCAAGTGAACAGAATATTTATTTTCATTGTGCAATTTGATGACACACCAGTCACATTCTAATGTTCATGAATAAATATATTAACTTACATTAATATATTAACTGACATGCTCTCGTAATACAGCTGTCTACAATGTTGCCATAAACTCCTAATGCATATACTTAATATTAATTGCTTTATTGTGTAGGCTGTACGTTTTGTTTATAAATAAAGGTGTTCTGTGTGTTGTACAACAAATCTGACAATGACTTTTTTGGAGCTGTCCTCTTAGAGTTGTGTACTGAAATGGAGCCTTCATTATATAGACCATCACACAGAAATCAGGAAATCCCTGTTCCACAACAGATTTTAACAACCGTAGGAAATTTGGTGACAAGCACTTTTAACCTGATCTGGCTGACCAGTCAGGGAATCTCAGATTCATCCCTAAGTTATGTATTGCCATCTGTATGAGTTGGAATAATTAAGATGCTACCCAAATACATCCAGTTTTCTTATGGTCAGGGTAAGTAAGCTGAGATCAAAAGGCAATTTGCAGCGATTGCTGATTTTCCTAATGTAATCAGTGCAGTTGTCTGCACACAAGGCACCATCACAGAATGAATTTGCTTTTGTAAATAGACAGTTCTTTCATTCATTTGACATCCAATTAATATATGATGTCTCAAATGTGTCTGACTAACATTGTTATGAGGTGACCCAGCTGAACCCATGATTCCTTTATTTTATTAAATAGTAGTGAGGTAAGCAGACTTTAGAGTCATGGTGTGTGTTATGGTTGGCTTCTTGGTAAATAAGAATTAATAGGATTGAAATCAAGTTTAGCATCTTAAGAAAAACTTTTTTCAGGTGATAGTGGTACATGACAAAAGAGGAGATACAATGAAAGGCACTCCCATACACAATCAGTTAGAGGAAATGGCCATTACTTCGTTAAAAGGTTATAAGGCTGTGTTTGGAATCATCAATGGCGCACTACTGTGCAGCCCCTCCGAGGTTTGTCTCTGTGTGATGGCTTGTGCAATAATGCACAACAGAAACATGGACTGCCTGTGCCACCTGAGAGAGGCCAAGATGAGCACATGGATGACCCTGTCCCTCAGGACATCGACGCAATAGCAGTTCAAAGACGTTTTTATGTTGTATATCGAATATAAATAGATTTGAATGCTTTACAACATTGATAAATAATTGGCAAAGTAATTATATTTTTTAAAAAGTTCAATAAGGATTATTCTCATAGTTATACTGTATGTGTCAATTCACATTATGTACTGGTTGTGGTCTGGGAACACTCAGTGTTGTCATTTGTTTTTGCTGTTCTATAAGAATCAACCTAAAGTACCTCAAACTCACGTTCTCTGAAGTTTTGTTTTCTGTGTTCTCTCAAGGTTTTTTGGACATTACTCAGCAACATGGCCAAATTTATATGGTGATTAGATCATGAATATTCAGTTGGGGATGAAGGAAAAGTAGCTGAAAGTGTGTGAACAAGTGCTTTGTTTTAAAGTTGATTTGAGACTCATAAAGGATCTTGGCATAGCACGATTTTTTGTACATATGCCATTTTAATGTACCTTTCAAGCATAAGCAAAATTTTAGCAGGGAATCAAATCAAGGCTTTATAAAAAAATGGCTCGTCTGCAAGATATAAGAGGAAAAATTGAGGAGCTGAATCTTTTTTAATTTAAGGAAATGGAAAATTAAAGGTAACATGCTCATTTTTTTAAATTGTGAATGGAGTTAGTAGAGTTGATCCTTGCTGTTACTTTAAAATAAATTCTTCTACAGGAACACATGGTTGCAAATGGGAACTTGTTAAGGGTAGGTTTTGCACAAGCACTATAATTTTTTTTTCACACAAGGAACCACATTATAGACACATGGAATATTCTACCTAGTAGTGTGGTAGACAGTAAGATTTATAGGGATTTCAAAACTCATCTCTGTGTTACTTGAAGAAATTAGGTAACCATGATTGACCACTATTGTTGACTTGACTAACCTACAGTATCATGAATAAAATGTTCTAATGTTCTAGTAAATATTGATAAGTTAGTGTTGTGGTCATGCAAGTTCTTCACAGTTTTACTTACTACATCATGCATAGAACTAATGAAAACTATAATTTACAGTTGTCAGTTTCAGAAATGGAAAATAAATTATGTATGTCAACATCATCAATAATAAAATGTGAAACCAAGCATGATGGAGTTGTGCCAGTCCTAGAGGAACAAGATATAGTACAATAAGTGATCTATAAGAATTATTCATCAAACAGTTTAGTTCCTGTATTACTGTTGCGAAGAAGTATCCAGCTGGAAAAAAAGGATGTCAGAAGACATGTTTACAGAAGTAATTACTGTTAGGGTATTGTCGATGAATTTAAAAAAGTCTGAATGCATTAGAGCAAACAAACCTTAGCAGACACTAATAGAGCCATAAGTAGCCTTGGCTTGAGCTGGGAGAACTTCTTGCCCGAGTTGAGTTGAGCTGAGGAGGGGGGGGGGATTCGATAGCCCGCTGCTTGTACTGATCGACACATTTACAAAACAAAAGACGCTGATGGAGAGGTGCAGAGGAATTTAAGGTGGGCCTGGATTACAAGTTTTTTCATAGGCTTCAGGGATTCAAGTGTTAATGATTGCTGTTGTTTCCTAAGTATTCTCAACCAAACGTTGCTGGAATGCTACTACCTCTAGCACTTTATAGTAGATTAGAATTTCTTGTAGGTCACATAATATTTATAAATAACTTCATTTTTTTACATTTTCCTTATTGTAAAACACAGTTGTCTTCACTGAAAGAATTCCAATATATCTGAGCACACATTTTCAGTATCCATTCAAGTTTCTTTATGTTTAATACTTTAATTGAAGCTTCATACTTTACTCTTTTTGTTCTGAAGATTTCAGAGGAAATATACAAGCAGATGCTAAGAAAAGATTAAGGAAATTCCAGGATGTTTTGATAGATAGAATAAAAAAAAGTTTAATACAGCTTTTTTAATAGAACTACAGAGTTTTAAGTTACTGTAATTTATTCCAGGATTCAGCCTATCTTTCAGGTTGTATAAATATAATTTTTTTGTTAGTTTTCTGACTTTTACAGATACAATCATAATTTTAGCAGCCTATTTAGCTATTAATACTGCAAACAGTTGAATATTAAATCAGTGTATAGTGTAACAACTTAAACTCCACTATAAAGGGCTGCTTTGATTAAAAAATATACAAATGTACACAAAGACTTTCTTGTTAAACTTTATACTTCTTCATTGTGCCTTTTTCATTCTTTATGGATTTTAACCACATTTTTAAGTTCTGAGTTTCCAAACATTTCAATTCCAGTTTAAACTTTAATACTATTGTTCGCCCTTCAAAAGGTTGGTGCAATTGCAGAATGCTTTCAGAGTGAAACCAACAAAGACATTAAATGCACATCTTTTAAATATTTAATCTTCTAAAAGCTTGTGTTTAGGAAGACAAAGTCTCAAATCTCCAAATTAAAGGGTTTCAGTTGTTTAAGGCTAGCCTGTTGAGACCAATTCATTTCTTAGAAGAAACTTCACTTACTGATCCATCAAGGAAACAGAATCTTCCTTAGCCCCTGAGTGCATTATCTTTTACAGAACAGGGATTACTGCAAGGTCAGAGTTTCTCTAGTGATTAGATTGTGTGTCAGCCTGAAACCTTCCTTCATTGGTTGCTGATCTAGCAGCCAGTGTGGTTAAATCCTCTACTGATTTGCTGTACAATATAAAATATTGCAATTTTTTTAGCTTTTCAGAAAGATCTCTCAACAAATAAATATTTTACGCACAACTGTGTAACAATACCAAGGAACTGCAGTCTAGGGGATTGTGTTACATTTTACATTCTAATTCCAGATCGAGCAAGAGTAGCATAGCTAATTTAAAATAAGCAGCTACTATAAACTGACATCTGTGAAGAGTCAGTGTTGTCTTGTCTATTAATTCACATTCAGTAGAATGTACCCAAGCATATAACCATATACCATACTGCATACTGTCTTTCTCTCGCTCTCTGTGTATATATATATATATATATATATATATATATATAGTGACTGCGTGACCGCTGATGCAGGAGGATTTGGCAGCCCTTCAGAAAACCCCCCTTAAACAGTTTTTCAGTGGGAAACAAACAAATTCTTACAGCTCCCTTTTGCAAAATCAGCTGCAGGCTTGCTGGCTTTGAACATTTAAAGGACCGAGCCAAGGCAATCCTGAGATCTCACTCTCCTGTCTCTCTTCCCCCAGACTCCCTCTGCTCTGGCCGCTGCTACTGAGCTACTGTACCCCCTTGATGAAGAAGACTTTGTGTCATTTTAAGCAGGAGTCGGGGCCGATACGTCAAGTTTGACAACTGCTCCTTGTGAGGCCGGATTACTTCTGAAAGAGACTTGTGTTTGTAACTGCCAGAACAGCAATACATTTCCTACTCCTTGGAAAACCTGCTGTACTCTCCTGTGCAACTCTGTGTCATGCATGTGCGCATGGGAGCCAGCCACAGGGACCAAAAGAAGGGAAATCCATGCTCAGTCAGGGGGTGGCAAGGTGCATTCAACCCTCTTATTTTGTCCCCGCAGACCAGACACAGGAAATTCCACCTGAATACGAAGACGTCACTTCTGCCTTGGCTCTGAGGACATCACAAGTAATGTAAAATGGAGGTCCTGCTCAGTGAAGTGTAGGCAAGGAAAAATATACTGTTTGATGGCTTAAGTAGTAGTATAAGCAACAAAAAGAAATTGATGGAGTGGCATAGCATGGCGGAGGCACTCAAAAGTTGAAGTACCCAAAATAAAAAACAAGTGGTCACGTATCAAAGTCATAGCCCACCATCTGAAAAAAGGTCTAAGTTGAGGTTAAAGTTGAAAATTCAATAGCACTCCCAGGCAAGAGGATGCCCCACACTAACTGTATTATCTCTTTTTTTTCTCTGCATCACAGAGAAAGCACCCATTGAGGGCAACAAAGCCCTGTCCTGAGGCCACGCCCCTTCCAGTCGCATATCATAAGTTTCTATGTTCCCGGAAATAATGGCGTCAGACCAGGAGCAGTGTTCTTGGATGTCCCTTGAATGTGATCCACTCAACCGAGCAGAGTTATTAGAAAAGCTGCATAGGCTAGAAAAGGCAATGTGTACACCATTTCTCTGCTGTCGCACCAAAGAGTATTACTTTTAGTTCCCTTTTTTGGACCCTAACATTAATACCCAACTTTTTCTGAGGGCTCTTCTGGTCTTTAGTGCCTTCACAAATGCTAGAAGGTCTATTTGCAAACTAAGTTGTTAACCAACATAAACCCATGAGGATTTATATGGGTTTTTAAAACAGTATACCAAAATACCAAAAGCTTTTAAGTCTACTAATATGTTTGCACATTTCTGCATAAGCTATTGAATGAGATGAATGATGGCTTGGTGACTACTTTAAACAGCAACTGATCCATGTCTCCCTATGCATTAGTTGGTTCAGGTGTTGTTGACCATTTTTTCAGATGCTTCTGTGTGTTATTCCAGAGCTGCCATAATGAAACCATATCATTCACTACCACATAGCCTTTTCACAGAGGGTGACTCCAATCTTGGAATAGAATGCTGTAAGATCCGGACATATTAACGTGTTTCTGTACTAGCCAAGGCTAATGTAGTTATTTTGCTAATGTTATGTATCTGTGTCAATCATTTTCCTAACATCTTTGTCAATCTCAGTTTCAAAAAGGATTCAGAGAAAGGAGAGGTTTGGGCTCAGTGCTACAGATCAATGAAGAAAAACCAAAAGCCTCTGAGTTTGAGCGTAATGGAAATTTATCCTGCAGGTTTAGTGCAGGCTCATTCATGAGGCTGGTTCCTGTTCGTCAAACAGAATTTCAATAATTAGTTATTAAACTTTATTCAGGGACAGGTGAATATGTATGTAAGCTTAGTACCTAATAAGATGAGTCTGCTGGTCATCTTACCTTGTAAAAAACCAAATGTTTGTAAGGGTTTCAATTTGTTTCCTCGGCTAAAGGATCTCCTCTCTGAGAGACATATTTTCATCAAGTGCTGGGTCAACAACTACTGGATCCAGAGCTGAAGAGTAGTCGTGGTCCTCAAAGATTTTATTATCCTTTTTCTCGCCCTGTGTGACATTCTCAGTTGTTTACTTTCTCCCCTCCCAAATCCTCAGTCTTGAAAGTGGAACAGAGAAATTGTTCCAATCAAACAATGCAGGAACCGCTCCATTTGTCACACATCGGTGCCCTGCCTCAGACCGTGACTTGTGAAAATCCTCTTTTTTAAAATGCCAGCTACAATTTCAGGCAACCATTTAGGTTGGGTTTCAGCATTGGTGGGAAATATATGAAAACTAAGTACTGTACCTTGCTGAACTTACTGAAAGCTTAACATAAAGGTATACAACAAAGTTCAACTGTAGAGTTATCTGTACACTGAAACTTCTTTTTCTCAGAAATTCTCTCCACTAAACAAAAATCACAACTGCAGTATGGACTGAGGACTGAACTGGCTGAGATTTCCCGGAAGTATGTCATATTCAAATAGTAAGTAATTTTCACACAAAAATAATGTCTCTGACATTTCTTAGTATTGGCATGGGCAACTTCATATTTATTTGCTTTGTCAATGAACTGGCTTTGAGCATACCTTACAGATAAAAATGATTACCATGTGTTAAATTGGAACCCTGACTTCCATTACAGTCAGGAAAGAAACTTACTTGGACTCAGATTTAGTTCCTTCTGCTCTGTTTGGAACATAGAACAGCAAGCTTTCTTTAGCAAATTCAATCAGTTGCAGCGGTTTCAGCTTTATTCCACTCAGTGTCATCTGAGTAGCCAATGGTTGGGTAGCTGGAGCACATGGTCTGCAAGTTATATTCTATGGAATGTGTCAATGTCTGTGTAGATAACTACTTTGCAAAACATTATTATTGGGAATTGGATTACAGTAGGAGGTATCAATCCTGTGCTGAAAGTATCTTAATTAGAATATATTGAGGCACTTGGGTATGTTCTTGGTTGCAAGCCACTACTCGCCAGTGTAGATAATTTTGGTTGCACATGTTATTGATGTCACTGACCAGGTTCAATCCATGTGTTGGAATACTGCTTGACCAATCCACCAGCACACATCTTTGTCCACTACACCATTCTCTAAGATAGACCAAATAGGTGAATTTGGTTACCTCGCCAATCGTCTTTTCTCCCAAAGTAAGGTGCAGCTTTGTTGCTTGATTTATTCTCCTGACATTCGTCTTCTTGGTGTTGATTCAAGGTCCTAGTTTTCCTGCTTCTTGTTCCAGACGCATCAATGATGCTGTTGAAGGATTAAACAAAATTGAAGAAACTGAGCAACACTACATACTTAAACTTTGTTTAATGATGTTTCAAAGGGAAATATTTACTCACTACATAATCAGCATATTTGGAATCCTGCCTGACAATGGACAATGACTGTGTCACGAACACACACAGCAACATGGTGCAGAATACTTCTTCTTTGGACATATAGCATAATTCCAAACTAGTTGTTGCTGTCTATGTTATTAACTTTCTTTGGTAGTTTGATAATAACACAATTTCTCCACTCAGCTGGTCCTGTTGTTTTTTCCAGCACTTGCTTCACAGCTTCACCAGCACATTTACCAGGCTGGCACCTCAGCGTTTCCATAGTCACCTGATTTCATCCAGAAGCCTTATTGTTCTTCAAATCCTTGTGCTTCAGCTCTCATCTTGCCCATGTTTACTGCTGGCTTTGACGTGGGTGTATGTCATTGCAAATTTTGGCTGGTTTAGTGTCCCTTTGAAGTGTTCAACCCAATGTTCCCTTTTGTCTTTGCTTATGGGGAACAGTGGGACATCTTTCTCTCTGATTTGGCTTCCACTGTGAATTTGTGTCCCCATAAGTTTGATTTCAATACGGCACAGTATCTTGCTGTCATTCTTGGTTGCTTCTTGATGGGCTTCAGGTCCTTTCTTCTTCAGCCAATCCCTTTCTGTCAACTCAGCAGCCGTGCTTCTCTTGCGTGTGGTACCTTTCTTCAGCCACTTCTTTCTCCACTAGAATAAGGTGGTAATTTGATCCAATGTCCAACCCTCTTTGTACTTGTATATCCGGTAGCAATCGATTTCATTTTGGGTGTAGACATCCATGGATGTCTTGTTGTGGATTGTTTTGTGCAAGACGTGGGTGTTTTCAGTGCATAGGTTAGTTTGTGCTGCACAGGAGCAATAGCTGTTCTATGTTCTCAGTTGCCCATACTGCTGAGCTGTGGGGTCCATTTGGCTCTCTGCCAATCCATACATTCATATTGTGGATGAGTAATGCTATATTGTAACTGGACACATCTACCAGGACCTCTTCGAGTGGGTTGTAAAACGTGTCCTTTTCTGCTTCTTGGCATCTTCAGTCTGTCTTCAGACAAGTACTGTCTTCAGTACTTGTATGACAGTGGTTTTTGCATGCTTTGACTGGAGTCTTAGTGTGATGATCCTTTTGCTGATGGGTTTCAAGCCAATCAACGTACCTCTGACTGTTTACTGAGGGCCAGGCCTATGCCTAGAGTGTGCTGCTGGTCATTGCTGGCATACAAAATTGTCTTTCCATTGCTGATGATTTTCCCACTGCCCATCAAACAGAACTCATTGATACCCAGGATATGCAGCCAGTAGGTTTTCATTTCTTGTAGAAGCTGGATTATGTTTTCACACTGGTATAACATTTGTACATTCCATGTTTAAAATTTGGTTGTTGTCTTGGCAATGAAAACATTTGATGCCCAGATGAATTTACACCATTACCATCCTATAGTGGTCAGAGCTTCCATGCCGTGTTTGATCAAAATGCTTTTATTGATGCTTGCTGTTTCAGTGGCAATTTATTTTGACTGGTTGGGGTGCTGGCCAAGAGCCATCACTGCTCCATGTGCATTGTAGCTTGGGATTGTTTATGGAAAAAAGAACTACCCTAAATCAATTGTATTTTTTCCTGTGAAAGACTATTGACACAGTAATTGACTATTATTTAGCATTTGTAACAACTATTATTAATAATAATTATTAATAAAGATAGTTTTTAAGTATAAAATTGTTATTTTTGTTGTTTGTGCAGTTAGTTATCATGATTAGCAAGTATGATTGACAAACTTTTTAGGCATTGTGGAAGTATAAAATATTGGACTTTTAGCCTAATAAATACAGAGCTACTGCCATCAGTCTTTTATAGACAACATGATTAGCATTACTCAAGTAATAAACAGACAAAGAGAACTAAGAAATGAAAACAAAGAGGAGGCAACCAAATGATAGCTGTTATATCTCCGTCAGGACTCCTTTCTTTTGTTGAAACATTTATTTATGTTAACATTATTGTTATTGACTATCTGCTATATTTTCTTTGTCTGCATTATGTTCAGTGTGCTTTGTGGGTGGTCTCCAAAGAGGTGGGGCCACCTGCCAATCACTGCCAGGAATTGCCCTCTGCCCTATAAACCAGAGGGCCACCCACAATATTTGGATGTTCATTTTTAATGTACTAGGGAGTGGTGAGTTTTTATGCTTTGTTTTCTACTGTGCTTTTGATTCTCTGGAATATTTGACTTCTTAGTCTGTTTTTGGCCTACTGTATTTTGATTCTGAGTCCACTGTATTGCCATTCGGTTTAGGGTAAAAGCAAAAGCCTTGTGCTTAACAGAGCTTCATTGTTATTTAAGAGTATTTTTGTGATATTAAACCATATTATAAAGATTTTACAAGGCCCTTTTTATGACTAGCTGGGTTTTTTGACAGCATTTCCTCCACTAGTGGGCATTTTTGGGAGTGCCTTTGGGACTTATGTGTTTGGGACTCCTAATTACAACAATAGCAATACACTGAGGCAACCGACCTCCTCTAACCAGCATTTTTCGGGCCAACATAAATGTTGTGGGATAATAAACTAGAAGACATATAGGCAAGACTAGTTACACAAAAACTGCTGTGTTATTTTGTGTTTTGGAACTGTGCCTAACTGCTGAGACATCACATGCTGTAATCGTCGTTCGTCCGTCGAAATCGACAAGGACAATCAAGTCATCTGGTTAAGGGTGGGGTGGGTCTGGGTGGGTGCGTAGGTGACTTACTAGTCCGATGCGTGCTCGGAATAGTCTCTGGCAATGCGGACATGGAATGGTTGCGGCATTCAATGGTCTAATGCTGTTTTTTCTGAGTTGTCTGCATTGTTCAGCTGCCGCAGTCCTGCTAGTTTCATACGATTGAGCCCCCTTCTTGACAGCTGATCTCCATTTGGTTTTGTCCTGAGCTGTCTGTTCCCATTTAGTAGGATTGATGTTGAAGGCTTTCAGGGCTGCTTTGAGTGTGTCTTTATAGCGCTTACGTTGACCTCCTTGGGAGCGCTTCCCTTGCGTGAGTTCACCGAAGAACAGCTTTTTAGGAAGCCGATTGTCACCCATACGGGCTACGTGTCCTGCCCATCGGAGTTGAGACATCATCAAGGTTGTAAAGATGCTGGGTAGGTCCGCTCTGGCAAGAACCTCCGTGTCAGGCACTTTGTCTTGCCACTTGATGCCAAGAAGTTTTCTGAGGCAGGTTGTGTGAAAGTGGTTTAATTTCTTGGTGTGACACTGGTATACTGTCCACGTTTCACATCCGTAGAGCAATGTAGAGAGGACTGCTGCGCGATACACCTTGATCTTGGTTTCTTGTCTGATACCTCTCCTGTCCCACACGGTGCTGCGGAGTCTGCCAAATGTTGCACTTGCTTTTGCCAGTCTGGCATTCATTTCGTCGTCCATGACAACAGTTCTGGAAAGGGTGCTGCCCAAGTAGGTAAATTTGTCCACCACGTTTAGATGCTGCCCACTGATGGTAATGGTGGGTTCTACGTAGGGCTTCCTGGGAGCTGGTTGATACATCACTTCAGTTTTCTTTGTGTTGATTGTGAGACCAAAGTTGTTACAGGCCTCGGCAAAGATATCAACACTGTGCTGCATGTCGGCTTCTGAGGCAGCGTTGAGGGCGCAGTCATCCGTGGACAGAAGCTCGTTGATGTTGTTACATTTGACCTTGGTTTTCGCTTGAAGCCTCTTAAGGTTAAAGACTGATCCATCGGTACGGAAACGAATTGACAAGCCCGTAGTGGAGTCCTTGAATGCGTCAGCCAGCATTGCAGAATACATGACACTGAAGAGTGTGGGGGCCAGGACACAGCCCTGCTTCACGCCATTTGTGACAGGGAATGCTTGAGATGACTGACCGTTGTCCTGGATTCGGGCGAGCATGCCATCATGCAACTGTCGAATGATGGTAGTGAACTTGTCTGGGCATCCGTACTTCTTCATGATTTTCCACAGACCATCTCTGCTGACCTTGTCGAAAGCCTTGGTCAGGTCAATAAATGTAGAATATAGGTCCGTATTTTGTTCCTGGCATTTCTCTTGGAGCTGCCTGGCAGCAAACACCATGTCGGTAGTCCCACGTTCTTTGCGGAAACCGCACTGACTCTCAGGTAGGAGACCTTGTTCAAGATGTACATTCAGGCGGTTCAGTAGGACACGGGCCAATATCTTGCCTACGATGGACAGTAGTGAGATTCCACGGTGGTTGTCGCAGGCTTGACGGTTTCCTTTGCGTTTATACAGGTGGATAATGGAAGCGTCTTTGAGGTCCTGTGGTACAGTTTCAGTCTGCCAGATGATCTGGATTAAACACAACAGCTTATCTGTCAGTGCTGGTCCACCCGCTTTGTAGATTTCGACAGGAATCATATCAGAGCCAGGTGCTTTACCACTGGACAGCTGGCGGATGGCTGTCTGTATCTCATCCAACGTTGGAACAGCGTCCAGTGCCTTGTTCGCTGGAACCTGGGGCAGTCTTTCAATGGATTCATTGTTGATGACGGAAGGCGTATTCAACACACTGGCAAAGTGTTCCGCCCATCTTTCTAAAATTTTTTCCTTGTCTGTGATGAGTGTAGAGCCGTCTGCACTGAGGACAGGGGAAGATCCTGAGGTGGTAGGGCCATATATTTCTCTCAGGCTTCTGTAGAAGTTCTTCATGTCTTTCCTGTCTGCAAAGCCCTGAATCTCATCAGCTTTCGCACTCAGCCAGGAGTCTTGCATCAGGCGCAGTTGCAGCTGGACGTTGCTGCGGATGCTTCTCAGTGCGACTTTCTTTGCTGTTGACGTTGGATCGTCATGTAGCGCCTTGTATGCCCGGCGTTTTTGCTGAAGTAGCAGTTGTATCACTGCATTGTTTTCATCAAACCAGTCCTTGTGTTTCCTGGTAGAGGGTCCGAGGCGCTCAGCGGCTGTGCTATACACCGTCTCACGAAGTGTGGTCCACGCCATCTCCGCGTCCTGGTTGTCCAGTGTGATGGAAGCAAGGCGTTCATCCAGGGTGTCAACAAAGGTCTGTCTGACATCGGGGATCTTCAGCATGCTGATGTTAAGGCGTTTCAGAGCTTTAGTGGCTTGAGGTCTTCTCTTAGGTTGGATGTGGATTTTCATCTTTGAGACGATGAGGTGGTGATCCGTCCAGCATTCTGCTCCGCACATGGCCTTAGTCACCTTCACGTCCTGTCGGTCCTTGTTTCTGACGATGACGTAGTCGATTAGATGCCAGTGTTTTGAGCGGGGGTGCATCCAGGATGTCTTGTTGCGTGTGGGGAGGTTGAAGACTGTGTTTGTTATTAAAAGGCCATGTTTAACACAGGTCTGGAGGAGCAGCAGGCCGTTGCTGTTGCACTTTCCAACCCCATGCTTCCCCATCACACCTTCCCAGGGGATGTTATCACTGCCGACACGTGCGTTAAAGTCTCCAAGAATGATAAGTTTGTCAGCAGTAGGAATGGAGGAGATGACGGTGTTCAGGTCCTCATAAAACTTGTCTATGGTCTCTTCTGGGTTTGTCATGGTGGGTGCATACGTGCTGACAATAGTGGCAGCCTTCGTTCCATGGATGAGGGGGAGTTTCATTTTCATAAGACGATCATTGATTCCTTTCGGGGAACTGGAGAGTTTGCTCGCAAGAGAGGTTTTGATAGCAAAGCCAACTCCAGCTTCTCGCCTTGAGTCGGGGTCATGTCCGCTCCAGTAGAATGAGTAGCCAGCAAGCCTTTCTGTAAGTTCTCCTTCACCGGAGAGTCTGGTTTCACTGAGGGCGGCGATGTCTATGTTGTATCTGGCAAGTTCGTGGGCAATGAGTGCCGTATGTCATTGGGGTCGGTCTGTGTTAACCCTGTCAAGCAGGGTGCGGATGTTCCATGTGGCAAGTTTTAGTGAAATACATTTTGTTTTTAAATTTCGACCGCATAGTTGGGTCCCCGCCGACCGCGGCTAGCCGGCCAGGGTGGAAAGGAGCAGGCAATGTTTGGGGCACCTTTTCTAGCCCCTTCCTCATGCATGGAGGTGAGCAGTGCTGTCTTGAATAGGGCTGCTCAGACACTCAGGTGGCTGCCGAACTCCACTTCTGCTCCAGTAAGTGAAGAGCGACCCTATGGCCTGAGTCGCCTGTGTGCAGGCTTGCGGCTACAACTCCCAGTGCACCACACCTGACGCTTTGTCGCTTACCTGTCGCCACAGGGCTTGAAAGATGATGTGAGATTGATGACTGATGACTTGCGTGGCTGACTTTGTTTATAGTGAGGAAGAGTTGCGCAGCGTCGACCTCACTCTCTCGTCCGGGACCACCTGTGTCCAGTGGCAAGACCAAGTCCTGACGACTGGAGATGGGTACGGATGCAGTGGATGACCAAGATATTCTACGTGCCTCATCTTGCTCTGTGCACTCCACGGTGCATTGCTGTAATCACCTTCACCTCCATTGGACCTAGATGGTCTCTTCCGCAGGTTCCGCCGACGTCCAGACTTCGCATGCATAGGTAGGCAGACCTAGTTCACCGAGGGTTTGGGCCCATCGGCTACCCTCACCTGGTTTAGCTGGCCAGTGGAAGCCGTTGTCCGGGGTATGGCCGCTGTTGCATGCTAACAGCTACAAGGAGCCACAGGTGAGAGCTGAGTGACAGGTGAGGACCAAAGCGGACAAACTGCTCCTGGGAGCACCACGTGTTCCCCCATCTGAGGTACTACCTCTTCCTGTACACTCCATTATACCCTTTTGCTGTAATACATGCTGTAATACAACCAGATGGCCTTACAATCTTAGGTGAGGATCAGACAGAACTGTCAGGTAAAACAAAAGCAGAAGCCATGTGCTTTATGATGAACAATATGAGGTGCACATATTACAACTGACTGTAAAAACTGTTCACCTGATCTGGAATACTTATTAATAAATTCTCATCTGGTTTATCTTTTGAGGGCATTCTATAATGTTTTTCTAAGGGATTCTTATTTTTCTTCTGTAAGCCAAAACAGAGAAAGCACCAAACAATGTGTACAACATTGGTATAGAATATGAGTATTTACGCCCTGTGAGATTATTTATTGATGCTGGGGATTTCAAATCTAAGGAAAGACTACTCAAATATTACCAGCATATTGCTTACCCCACGAAAGTTGTTAATATTCTGGATCACTGCTACACCCTGATAAAAGATGCTTACCACCAGCTACTGTGTCCCCACCTCAGATGGTTGGACCTGTGTCAATACTCTTGCTGCCAGTTTATAAGCAGAGAATGAAATATGAGTTACAAGCAAAAAAAGTACTCAGTGCTGGACTAAAGAAGACTAGAATAAACTACAGGAATGCTTTCATTGTGTTAATTGGGACATGTTTAAAAACTCCTCATCAGGTCAAATGATTATACAGATATCATAATAGGAGTCGTAAAATATGTGAGGACAACCATTAGCTGTCTGCCAGAGGGAAGTGTGCTGATCCCCACATGGTTCCAATCCATCACTAAATTTTCTGATGATTCCACCATCATAGGCCCAATCACCAACTATGATGAGAAAGCTTACAGAGAAGAAGTTTAACTGCTGACTCAGTGATAACACTACAATAATCTCATCCTTAAGGTCAATAAAACCAAGCAGCTGTTCATAGGCTTCAGGAAGCTAAAGGCAGACAACAGTTGCATCTACAGTACATCAGAGGAAATATTGTTGAAAGAATGAGCACCTTAAAATTTTTTGGGGTGACTATCATTGACAAACTAAAATGGGCACAATACATTTTGTCTCTTGCCAATAAGGCCCACAAGAGCCACTGCTGTACTTCCTCAGATGTCTAGTGACTCTTCAATTCCACCAGAGGGGTAAACGTTGAACATTATTCAAGTTATTGTCTGTTTTTTACCTGCATTTTTTATTACTCTTTAATTTAATATTTTTTGCTGCTGGAGTATGTGAATTTCCCCCTGGGATTAATAAAGTATCTATCTATCTATCTATCTATCTATCTATCTATCTATCTATCTATCTATCTATCTATCTATCTATCTATCTATCTATCTATCTATCTATCTAAGTACAGCTCGCATTTCTCTAACTGTTCTCACACTCATTTACAGTTTGCTTCATGTCATGCCACAGTACCTGCTTGACTCAAGATCATAAAGCATTGCAGAGGGTGGTTAAGGCAACACAGAATATCACTGGCATCCAGCTGCATTTTCTTCAGGACATATACTACACTCACTGCCTTAGAATGGTATACCAAATTATTAAAAATTGGAATCATCTTGCACAGCCTATTTTCTTACTCCTCTATACTGGAAACAATATGAGTAGGTTCAGGGATAGCATCTACTGACAAGATGTAAGGTTGCTGAAAGGTTGATCATAAGAAAAACATAAACATAAATATATAACACTTGCAAATGCACATTTATATACTGTATATATATATATATATATATATATATATATATATATATATATATATATATATATATATATATATACATATATATATATTGTGATGGATGACCAGCATTTCAGTCCGGCTAGGACGTCCTTCAAATGAAGAAAACCGCCTTTACAGGACAATACATCCCCCAGGACGCTAGATGGCAGCTCCCCTGCATGGAAATGGTTCCCCAGACTTCCGCAGGGCAGCATGGGACATGGAGTCCGGTTCTTCAGCCCTGTTGGGTGCCGTGGGTGACGCCAGGGGGAGCTCGCCAAGAACCAGGGGGATATTACGATGACGTCAACCTGGAGGTACTTCGGGGTCACGAGGACGGAAGCCCGCAGTACTTCCGCAACACTTCACATCACAACAGTCTTGTATGCTCTTCTGATAGGTGACAGGTGAGAAATTGTCCCCTTATCTGCCCTGCCCAATAAATCATTATTATGCTGAATTTTTTTTTCCACCAAACACACTGGGGACTGTGGTGGGTTGGCACCCTGCCCAGGATTGGTTCCTACCTTGTGCCCTGTGTTGGCTGGGATTGGCTCCAGCAGACCCCCGTGACCCTGTGTTCGGATTCAGCGGGTTGGAAAATGGATGGATGGATACACTGGGGAATGAATTAATGACTATGCCTACTTATTTTAAATGGCTTTTAATTTAAAAGACATAGACATTTTTGACTATTTAATTTTTAATAACTCACTCATCATCATATCTTATCATGCTACTTCCGTATTCAGGTAAGAGCGGCGTCATTAGCATCCTTAAGATCTTCATCGGTACATGTAGGGCCTCGGGAACATTCATAGAGAATGTGGTCCATTGTTTGGGTGGGACATTCAGTGCTTGTTGTGAGGCCCCATCTAAATAGGTTCTCCCTTGTATGCTCACCTTTGACCTACCTTGGTTAAGCGCGACCCAGTCTTTCCTAGAGAGGGATGTTCCATTGGGTAGATGCTCTTGAGGTGTAGGAAGAGTTTCATTGAGAGGGCTACTGTCAGTCTCTCGCCATCTCTCGAGCCTATGTTTTGTGGACTGCTTTGGATTAAGGGGTTCCACTGTGGCGAAACTCCGACGAGAAGGTAGTCAGCGATTTACCTCCTGGTGATGGTGAAGTGGGTGTGTGGAATCCATCAGTTGCTTGAACCTTTCTACTCTTGAACTACTTTCTCATCGTATATGGGGAGGTATGATCCTGGCCAGCTTGTATAAAGCAGGAAGGCACGTTGTTCGCAATGTGCCGGTGATGATTCAGCATGCACTATTTAGCTCAGGGTCAACCTTGTTGGCATGGGTTAACTTAGCCCACACTGGTGCATAATATTCTGCTGTTGAATAACTGAGTGCCATGGCTGTTGATTGCAGGGTCTTGTCTGCTCTCCAGGATGTGTTTGCTAGTTTGCTAAGGATACCTTCTTTTTGAGTTTAAAAATATGTTCTTTAAAAGACAGGCATCATTCTGGGCAGGACACTAAGTAAACAGGATGTTTGGTGTTCTTCAGCACTTCGTTATTCCACACCTGATCTCTAGAGTTGTGTTTGCTTGTCTATTGTTAAGATAAAAGGTACAGACCTGTGTCTTCTCTGGGTTGGCATTAAGGAACCATTTAGTGTAATACTCTGAGAGGTTGTTAAGGGCATTGGTAAATCTCTTTTTGATATCTTGGAAGTAAACAGACTGGGAGGCTAAGCAGAGATCATCTGCATAAATGAACCTCCTAATGTTGGTGAACACAGGCAGGTTGTTGGTATAGATATTGAACAGAACAGGAGCCAGCACTGAACCTTGAGGAAGTCCATTTTTCTGATTCCTCCAGCGACTCTTTTTACTGTCCATTTCTACATAGAACATTCTGTTGACCAGTAGTGACTCGATTATATGAACCAATGGACTATTTTGTATGGTTCTAGCAAATTTCAAAAGAAGTGCTCTGTGGTTCACTGTATCATAGGCAGCAGAAAAGTCTACAAACACTGCCCCTGTAATTAGTTTCTGCTCAAACCCATCTTCAATGTATTGAGTTAGGTTCAAGACTTGGCCACAAAAGGATCGACTGGGGCAAAAAGCCTGCTTGGTTTGGTGACATTTGATCCTCGATGGTTGGGGATATGTGTGCCAGTATCATCCTTTCATATACCTTATATAAGATGCATAACAGTGAAATTGGGTGGTAACTTTTTGGATCTTCTGGGTTTTTTTCAGGTTTCTGTAGTGCCACAACTTTTGCTCTTCTCCAGATCTTCGGGATGCAATATGATGTGGCACAGATATTAAACAATGACAGAAGCCACTGTTTAGTTTTATCACCAAACTGCTGCATGATCTCTGTTGTAATCCCATCTAATCCAGCATCTTTACCAGGCTTCAGTTGTTTTAAAACGTTATTCAGTTCTTCTACGACAAATGGATCAAAGTGTGTGTTCATGATTCGACCCATGTCTTTTTTCATTTTCTTGAGATAACCTTTTTCCTTACTTGGTGGCTTCCCGTTGAGTAACAACTCGTGTGCCACCTCATTAGGTGTTACATCTGCTGTACATCTGGGAGGTTTCTTATCAGAATTTAGTTTCCTAATTGTAGCCCAGGCCATTTTGCTATATCTAGTCATATTGATGTTCATTATGACTTCCTTGCTTAACAAAATCTTCCGTAAAAGTGTATAACATTAATACTCTAGTAACCAATCTCAATGCACGTAGAAAATCTAGACAATACGGCATAAACACCAATAATTTAATTACAATTACTACCTTAGTTGAACAATGTATTAAAACTATAAAAACAGACTATAGATTAAATAAAAAATACACACAGAGCGGCGCTAACAAAAATAACTTAGTTCCTGTTCCAAATATCAATAACGCACATAGTATTCATCTTAGCCCCTCTAAAACATTAAATTTGGCACTATTAAATGTTAGAGCTTTAACTAACAAGACGTTTTTTTATCAATGATCTTATTAGTGATAGAAAAATTGATTTTATTGCACTAAGTGAAACGTGGCTTGGCTCGGCAGTTTTAATCAAATCTGCGCCTCCGGATTACAGTTTTACTCGTGCGGATCGCCAAGGAAAAAGAGGCGGCGGCTTGGCAAACATTTACTCAAACCGGTTAAAGTGTAAAGATGTCAGTTTTGGTAAATTCAAGTCCTTTGAGTATCTCGCTGTTGTTATTCATGGAGAATTGTCACGTTCTAGTATTATCCATGTATAGACCTCCTAAATTTAACGCGTCTTTCTTTGACGAATTCTCTGACTTAATGTCAATTTTAATTACGAACTATGACACACTATTAATAGTCAGCAACTTTAACTTTCATATAGATAATCAGTGTGACCAACAAGTAAAAGAATTCATGAACCTCCTGGACTCTTTTGATTTGAGACAGCTCGTTAATCAGCCTACACATAAAGCAGGTCATACGTTAGACTTAGTAATTACTAAAGGACTGAAAGTTGATGTGAAGCAGATCATTGATATTGGTCTATCAGACCATTTTCTTCTACTATTTATTGTAGAAATATTGATAGAAAACATTCATGAGAAGCATATTGTTAAAAAATGCTTCTTTGACTCATCAGCAGCTTTAAAACTTACAAACATTCTAAGCAATCAGTCCGTTTATAGTGCCAACTATAATAGCGAGGATAATGTAAATAGTAAGGTGGAAAGATTTAATACTAAAGTGAGAGCTGCTGTTGACATAGTTGCACCTGAAAAGACAGTTAAAAAATCTTCTAGCACTGTTATACCATGGAAGACCCAAAGAGTGTCTGATTTAAAGAGACATGCCATAGAGCTGAGCGTAAATGGAGGAAAACTAAACTAACTATCCACTATGAAATATTAAAGGTTAAAAAAACAGAATACAATAACACAGTCCGTCTTGAGAGGCGCTGCTATTTCTCTAAGATTATAAATAACAATGCTAGTAATCCCAGAGTCTTATTCTCGACGATTGATTGTCTGCTAAACCCAAGTAACTCAAAGGAATGCCTCCAAAGTACTTCCAGTGAAACCTGTGAGGCTATTGCTGTATTTTTCAATCAAAAAATTAATGATATTAGAAATAACATAGTATATCTCCCCAACACTGAGGATCCTCTTAAACCCCAGTACGCCATTACAAACAAATTAAATTCTTTCACCAGGATAGATTTACCTGATTTACATAAAATAATTTCTCAACTGAAACCCTCCACCTGCGTCCTTGACCCAATACCAACAAGTTTTTTCAAAGAAGTATTGGGCGTGCTAATTGATAATATTCTTGACATAGTAAATTCGTCATTAGATACAGGGGTCTTCCCAGACTGTCTTAAGACTGCTGTAGTTAAACACCTACTTAAGAAAAATAATCTTGACCCCTCTGCTCTTGAAAATTATAGACCCATCTCTAACCTGCCTTTCTTAAGTAAAATTCTAGAGAAGGTAGTCATTATGCAGTTAAATGAGCACCTCAATAAATATGCTATTCTTTTTTTTTTTTTTATATATTTTTATTTTATTAATTTTCATTGTAATCATTCCATACAAACAGATCAATTTATAACCCAACAAATTTGAAGACAAATCAAACCCCACCCCTGAGAAGGAGAGCTTAGCTAAAGGAAAATTGCTTAAGGCTTTTTAATAAGGCAACATTAAACAAAAGAAAGGGAGAAGTAAATATCTATGTAAATAAGAGATGGAGAAGGGAGTTAAATGCGGTAATAGTTATTTCTCTTATTCTAAAATAATATTGATTAAATCCTGCCAGGTTTTGAAAAAAATTTGTACAGATCCTCTAACTGAGAATTTGATTTTTTCCAATTTCAAATAATATAAAACATCGGTTTCCCACTGACTTATAAGAGGAGAATTAGGATTCTTCCAATTTAACAAAATACGTCTGCGTGCCAAAAGTGTAGTGAATGCAATCACAGTTTGCTTGTCCTTCTCCAATTCAAGTCCATCTGGAAGAACACCGAACACAGCTGTTAATGAGTTAGGAGGGATTGTGATACCAAGGCTGTCTGAGAGGCACTTAAAATTTTTTGTCCAAAATGATGTTAGTTTGGTGCAGGCCCAGAACATGTGACCCAGTGAGGCAGGAGCTTGGTTGCAGCGTTCGCAGGTTGGATCCTGCCCTGGAAACATTTTGGACAGTTTTAAGCGAGACAGATGGGCTCGATATATAATTTTTAGTTGAATAATTCTATGCTTAGCATATATAGAACTCGAGTGAATTCTCTGCTTTGCTACCTTCCACTCCTTTTCTGATATATTGATTAAGAGATCTTCTTTCCAATGTCCTCTTGGATCTTTGAAAGGTAGGGACTCTAATAAGATTTTATATATTGCGGAAATAGTGTTTATTTCCTTGAAATTGAGCAGTATTTTTTCCAGCATTGTGGAGGGTGCAAGGTGGGGGAAATCAGGCAATTTCTGTTTAACAAAATTTCTAATTTGAAGATAGTAAAAGAAATGTGTAGCTGGGAGGTTGAATTTTGAACGTAGTTGTTCAAAAGATGTAAATATGTTGTCTATATAAAGATCTCTGAGCATTTTAATCCCAAAACTTTTCCAGGTATTAAAAACTGGATATACTTGCGAAGGTTGAAAGAGGTGGTTCTCTTGCAGAGGTGCCACTGATAAAAGATTTTCCATCTTAAAATGCTTCCTAATTTGGTTCCATATTCTGAGTGAGTAAAGCACAATTGGGTTATTAGTATATTTGCGATAACTTTCACTTATTGGAGAGCAGAGCAGGGAAAATAAAGAAGTACTACAGGATTTTACTTCTATTGCGGACCAAGCCTGTGTATGTTCATTTATTTGTGTCCAGGTTTTTATGGCTTGTATGTTTGCTGCCCAGTAATAAAACTGAAAATTAGGTAAAGCCATGCCACCTTCTGCCTGAGGTCTTTGTAGGGTCGCTCTTCGGATACGTGGGTGTTTTTGAGTTCCAAATGAATGAGGTTATTGTTAAATCTAACTGTTTAAAAAACGATTTATTAATATATATTGGAATGTTTTGAAATAAAAAGAGAAGTTTAGGAAGGATATTCATCTTAACAATGTTAATTCTTCCGGCTAGAGTGAGATGAAGGGTTGACCATCTATGCAAGTCTTGCTTAATTTTTTCCATACAGACGCCAAAGTTTTGTTGATAAAGAGCTTTATGTTTACTTGTGATATTTACCCCTAGGTATTTAAACTGATCTGCTATGGTAAAAGGTAGGGTGTCTAATCTAATATTATATGCTTGTGAATTCACTGGAAAGAGTATACTTTTATTCAGATTAATTCTAAGACCAGGTATCTTTTGAAATTCTGTTAGTGCTGTTAAAACAGCAGGGACAGTGTTTTCTGGGTCAGATATATATAAGACCATATCATCTGCTTATAGATAAATTTTCTGTTCCAGTCCTTCTCTGACAATCCCCTTTATCTGATAAGAATTTCGGCAGTGAACCGCCAGTGGTTCAATAGCGATTGCAAACAACAGTGGTGACAAGGGACATCCTTGTCTGGTACCACGTTCTAGTTTAAAGTAGTCTGAGCAAATGTTATTAATACAAACTGAAGCTTCTGGATTGGTATACAGTAGTTTGATCCATGCACAAATATTCGGGCCAAACCCAAATTTCTCCAATGCAGTGAAAAGGTAATTCCATTCAAATATGCTACTCTTGATAAGTTTCAGTCGAGTTTTAGAACAAATCACAGCACAGAAACTGCACTCGTTAAAGTAGTAAATGACTTGCGGGTAAATGCAGACAGAGGCCATTTATCTGTTCTCATCCTCCTAGATCTGAGTGCCGCATTTGACACCATTGATCACAACATTCTTAGAAATCGCCTTAGTCAATGGGTGGGCCTCTCTGGCAGTGTCTTAAATTGGTTTGAATCCTACCTGGTAGGGAGAAAATTCTTTGTTAGTTGTGGTAATTACAACTCAAAGACACGTGATATCCTATATGGTGTTCCACAAGGCTCTATTCTGGGTCAGCTGCTTTTCTCAATCTACATGCTTCTGTTAGGTCAGATTATCTCAGGGCACAATGTGAGCTACCACAGCTATGCTGATGACACACAGCTGTATTTATCAATAGCATCTGATGACTCCAATTCTCTTGATTCACTAACACAATGTCTGACTTGTATTTCTGAATGGATGAATAATAATTTTCTAAAGCTAAATAAAGAGAAAACTGAAATTTTAGTGATTGATAATAATGGATACAATGAGGCTATTAGAAACAAACTGGATGCAATAGGATTAAAAGTCAAGATGGAGGTAAAAAGCTTAGGGGTAACTGTTGACTGTGATCTGAATTTTAAATCGCATATTCATCAAACCACTAGGACAGCATTTTTTCACTTAAGAAACATAGCAAAAGTTAGACCTCTTATATCATTGAAAGATGCTGAGAAATTAGTTCACGCGTTTGTTTTCAGTCGACTAGATTACTGTAACGCAATCCTCTCAGGACTACCCAAAAAAGACATAAATCATTTGCAACTAGTGCAGAATGCAGCTGCTAGAATCCTAACTAGGAAAAGAAAATCCGAGCACATTTGTCCAGTTTTGATGTCACTACACTGGTTACCTGTGTCATTCAGGATTGACTTTAAAATTCTGCTTATGGTTTATAAAGCCTTAAATAATCTTGCCCCATCTTATATATCGGAATGTCTGACACCTTATATTCCAAATCGTAACCTCAGATCCTCAACTGAGTGTCTCCTTAGAATTCCAAGAGCAAAACTTAAAAGAAGTGGTGAGGCGGCCTTCTGCTGTTATGCACCTAAGATCTGGAATAGCCTGCCAGTAGGAATTCACCAGGCTAATACAGTGGAGGACTTTAAAAAACTGCTGAAAACACATTATTTTAACATGGCCTTCTCATAACTTCACTTTAATTTAATCCTGATACTCTGTATATCCAATTCATTGTAATAATTATTCATGGTGGCTCTAAACTCCGTACTAACCCCTACTCTCTCTTCTGTTTCTTTTTCCGGTTTCTTTGTGGTGGCGGCTTGCGCCACCACCATCTACTCAAAGCACCGTGATGTTCCAACATTGATGGATTAAAAGCCAGAAGTCTGCATGACTATCATCATCAAGTCCTTCCGTGAGAACCTTAAATACAAAGAGGACTATTTCATTTTTGTTAGGTAGAATGCCCAGACGGGACTGGGCGGTGTCATGGCCTGGAACCCCTGCAGATTTTATTTTTTTCTCCAGCTGTCTGGAGTTTTTTTTGTTTTTTCTGTCCTCCCTGGCCATCGGACCTTACTCTTTGTTAACTAATGTTGTCTTATTTTAATTTCTTACTTTGTCTTTTATTTTTATTTTCTTCATTATGTAAATCACTTTGAGCTACTTTTTTGTATGAAAATGTGCTATATAAATAAATGTTGTTGTTGTTGTTGTTCCTTCCACTGATCTTTCCTTTCGCCACTTAACAAGGTCATTAGGGTTTCCCCGAGCTCTATTGTATTCTCAGCAAAGGGGTCCTCATTATATGCTTCAATGTATTCTCTGTAAAGAGCGTTGGTTTCTTCGCTGAGGTCTAAGATGTACTCTTTCCTACAGCCCCTTGGGATGTTACTTTTAGAGCACTCCCATACAGTACGCTGGAACTCTGCATAACACTGTATGACAGGTCTGATATTTAAGATGTCAGCTTCCAGGTCTGCTGTAAATTTCTCCCATTTGGCTTTCCGAAAGTTAAACCTTGGTTTTGATTGTGTCTCTCTAGGTCTTATTACGGGCTTGATGTCAATTAGGATCGGTCAGTGTTGCGATTTAGGTATGGAATTTGTGGTGTAGTTTTCGAAGTTTGGGTAGTGTCTTGATGAGGCAAAAACCAGGTCTGGAGTGTACCCTCATTTCCAGCGAGCACTTTGGAAGGATGGCTTGTCTTTAGCATTGTAGAAAATTATGAGCTTATTTCTCAAGGGTGGGGTTTGATTTGTATTCAATTCTTTTTTCTATAAATTGATCTATTTGTATAGAATGATTACAATAAAATTAATTAAAAAAAAAAAAAAGAAAATTATGACATTATTAGCTAGTGCCCATTCTTCCACAGCTTCATCATCTTTATTGGTTTGACTGTATCCCCAGATGGTATTGTGACTATTAAAGTCACCTACTATGAGGTGAGCTTTTGGTTCAAGCTGGACTTCCTGGGGCCAATTAAATAGGGTTGGAAGTGGCTTGTACACCGAGATGATGTTCAGGTGTTCCATTTCCACAGACAGGATCTCAATCCCCTCATTTGTAAAATCTCTGCTTGTCAGGATGGTGGATTTGTCCCGGACATATATTGCACTTCCGTGAACCGAGCTTGGATGGAAGATGACAAGGTCATTTCCCGGTATTGTGAGAGGTGCAGAGGTCTTATGGGTCTCCTGCAGGCATATAACATCAGCATTGAGTGATTTAAGGAGTTGCTCTTTGTTGGCAGACATGCCTTCACCATTGAAGGTAACAACTCTAAACTTGGACATTTTCGGGGCTGAGGGTTTATCCTTTTACCACACTTGGATGAGTGCAGTGGACTGTGTAGTGTAGCAATTGGTCTTTGTCTGGTAGGGCAGATTAACTAGGGCACCACGAGAAGGTTTGCTACATGCCCCCAATAACTCAATAATTTTCCATTATTAGCATTTCTCAATCTACTGTTTATTTACTGTATTTTCACAAATAGACCCCACGCCTTTGTATAACCTATAAAAAAATTGTATGATCTGCACCCTTGTATAACTAACACATTTAATCTCTTTCAGTAAAAAAAAACAAACTCCTAAACAAATAAACCTGCAACTAATGATACAGTAGCATGCAGAAGCAAATGACTTCACTACTTCTAACTGTCGCGTTTTTCACCATAAAAATTATTCATTACAGAAGAACAGCGTTTGCTCATGCTAACAGTGTTTTGTAATAAAATGAACAATGTTCTCCATCTAACTGGTATTTTGTTGCTACTGACAAATTTTGTTCTGTCATGAAACGGCAACCTTATCCTAACCTTATCCACATGCTGAAATGGCTTCTAACTGGGTGCTATGTAATTCTTCCAGCCTTCCTCTTCTGCATGCTCTATGACTGTTACAATATTATTACATGCACCTGTGAGCAGTAAGTTTAAGTCTAGTTTGAATGCTGTAATGTGCAAATGTGATAAAGTGGAGTCTGAGAAAATACCAGAGATCGTTGTAAAGATTACTCAGTTCTTTCTATTGTAAGCTACTGACTGACAGTGCCATAATGCATTAAAAAGAAATTTGGAAAGGGAATAGGATGATTTTCTCCAGAGAAATATTTGAGACAAAATTAAATAAATATGGAAATAGATGAATGTATTGTGAAATGTGACAGTAAATAATAACAAAGCAAACTGTGAGTATAAATTGTCAAGTCAAGTGGCTTTATTGTTATATCATACATACACAGTATTGCAGGATACAACGACACGAAATAACGTTCTCCAGAACCATGGTACAACTTACAGTATACATAAACATAGGACATGTGCAAGACAGGTAAAGAACTATATTATACTAGAAACAGATAATTAAAGTAGTGGTACCAAGTTTAACAAATCTACTGCCTATAAATTTGTTACTAGGAGCAGATCTGGGGGTAAGAGGGCAGCACAGTAGTATTAAGGCAGGGTGCTTCTGTCAAAATGTCAATCAAAAATGACTGATGACTTGATTGCCCCCCCCCCCCCCCGCTGTCCTCTGATTGGTGGATTTAAATGCTGTGTCCCACCCCCTGTCCTTTGATTGGTGAATTCCAACCCTTACCATCCCTAACCCTGCCCAGACCCCACCTTAATCCCACCCCATCTACCTGATTGGTCAGGGTTTGTGTCTAGAGCAGTTTGATGAGTGTTGATCTCGCCCAGACTGCACCTTAATCCCACCCCACCCACCTGATTGGTTCAGGGTTTGTGTCAAGGGCAGTTTGAAGGGTGTTGATCCCGCCCAGACCCCCCCCCCCCTTAATCCTACCCCAACTGCCTGATTGGTTCAGGGTTTGTGTCAAGAGCAGTTTGAAGGGTGTTGATCCCGCCCAGACCCCCCCTTAATCCCACCCCAACCGCCTGATTGGTTCAGGGTTTGTGTCAAGATCAGTTTGATGGATGCTGCCTCTACATTGACCACGGTATGTCAACACCTGAAACCACAGTATAGACAGAAGTGTGCGCATTGCAACAGGTACACGTCTTAAATGTAGGAATGACGGCCATTGCGTGTGTGAACTGTTAACATTTGAAAGTGATGATTACATATAGCGCTGAACTTACCGCTCTGTACTATTCTTTCCTCTGCATGTCCTGGAGTACAAAAGAAACAGCACTATACAGCAATGTGGAGACTGGCAAGATCGGAAAAAAAAAAAAAATGTGGTCACTGATTACAAGCACAAGATGTTATGAGAATGAATATGAATAATATGAATAATGTTGCATCCGTGCCACAAGTGTATGTGTATACTGTATAATATTAACAATAAGAGAAGCTCACTACTGAAAATGGCAAACATAGGAGGCAGTGGGGATCAAACCGGGGACTCTTGGTTACAAGTCAGCAAATCTTACCGCTACGCCATGGAAGCTGTTGTCTTTTCTTTGAACCTTTTGTGAAACTGATTATTTGATCTTTGGACTTCAGGCTTCATACATTATATAGTTTTATGCCTACATTTTGTCATTTACTACTAAAATATGAAAAATTTTTCTGTTTTAAAGATGTGTTTACACAGATTATTGTAGAAACGGAACACACATGAAATGCATTATAATAACCATTCATGGTGGCTCTAAAATCTGTACTAATCCCTACTCTCTCTTCTGTTTCCTTTTGCGGTGTCCTTTTGGTGGTGGCATCTACTCTAAGTACCATGATGTTCCAAAAATGATGGATGGATTAAAAGCCAGAAGTCTGTATGACCATCAGCATCAAGTGACTCCGTGAGAACCCTAACTAAAAAGAGGACTATTTCATTTATGTTAGGTAGAATGCCCAGAGGGGACTGGGCGGTCTCGTGGCCTGGAACCCCTACAGATTTTATTTTTTTCTCCAGCTTTCTGGAGTTTTTTTTTTGTTTTTTCTGTCCACCCTGGCCATCGGACCTTACTCCTTTTCTATGTTAACTAATGTTGCCTTATTTTAATTTCTTATTTTGTCTTTTATTTTTCTTTTCTTCATTATGTAAAGCACTTTGAGCTACTTTTTGTATGAAAATGTGCTATATAAATAAATGTTGTTGTTGTTCCAAATAACAATCTGTTATTTCCACTCTAAAACTCCAGCACTTCACTCCCAGATAATCAATCAAGGCATGAGCTGGGAGAAGTTTGTGCACATTCTAAGTCAGTGGGGGGATGGAATAGCAGGCTGCTTGCTGCTTGTCTTTATTGGCACATTTACAGGACAAAAGACGCTGGCGGAGAGGTGCGAACGGATTTATTGTGGGCCAGATCTACAAGTTTTTTCGTAGGCTCTGAAAATTCTAGTTTTAAAAATCACACAGAGGTAAATAGTATACAGCAATTCCCTTTGAAATCACGTTTGATATGTATAAAAAATCTATCTATCGAAAAACAAACCCATTTTTATCAAATACACAACATTTTAAATAATCAAGTACATTTATGTATGTATTTTCAGCTGAGCTAAGGATCCACATTGCGAAAGCATTTTGCTTAACTTTCTAAAGGTGACAGCTGTACTCAGACAGAGAGTGAATGGGCACACTTGAATAACAAACTACCAGAAGTGGGGATCGAGCCCATGTGGGCATTTGCTCATTGGATCTTAAGTCCAACGCCTTAACCACTCGGCCATTCTGGTGGTAGAAAAAGGCGGTTTAAGCACTCTTCGCCACTCAATGAAAGCTGTGATCATTCTTTCAGCTCCTTCAAAAACAGGTGGAGACTCATCTTTTCTTCCGAGTTGGGAGACCAGAAGGGGCGACTCCCACTTCAGCAGCACACAGCTGTGCACCCCACTCAAACATTATGTGAAATACTCTATGTAAGATTAGCTTTTCTTTTGCTGATACACATACTTGGGACAGCTGACACAAGAACAGGTTCACACATACAAGTCTTTAACATACTGTAATTTCATATCTTCCTGTTGTAAATGTAAAGCGGTCTTAAAATGGGTCAAAGGGCATACAACTGCTAAAAAAAATCACTCTCCTTATTATAAATTCTGCTTTCAAAAAAATCCTCTTTTCGGTATATATATAAATAAGCGTTCAGCTGGACACTGACCTGTTACACAGCTGCCCACTTAAAACGAGTCAAAGGGTACACATTTGCTAAAAGAAATCACTCTCCTTATTATAAAGTCTGCTTTCAAAAAATCCCTGTCTTTTTGGTATATATATAAATAAGCATTCAGACCGGTCCATTACACAGCTTGCTGTTAATACTGAAAGATGACTCAGAATCTTGTCGAAAGACAAAATGTGCGTCTTCAATATCTTATTAGAACAATATTTTCTATTTACTGTATTTATTTTTTATGGATAGGACTAAATGAAATATAATTATTGTTAATACAGTCTATTCTCCCGAGAGTCACGGCAGTCAAGATCACGGTACGGCTAATTATTGATTATTATACACGTCAAACAAGTATGTTTTAAAAAACGTATTACTGAATCCTTATATTTTATCCTTAGGCAGATATTTCCAAGTTGATTCTCCCATCTATTACTCGGAAACCGGTAACTCCCTTTTAAAAAATTATATCTTTTTGAAATGAGAGAGGCTGGGGATTTAAATTCAAAATGACATTGATCATTACCATTAATTATTTTGCTCAGTACTATCTCTCTGTGCGTAAGCGCGTGATCGCGCTTGTGTGTGTATAAGTTATAGCATTTTATATTTACTGTGTGCAGGGGATGTGCAGGGGATTAATTAAGTGCATGAACGGAGTGTGGGGTTATTTGTGTATATGAACAGTTGTACAATGGAAAATGTGTCGTGACTCATTAATAAAGGTTGTTTTAAAAATGAAAATCTATATATTGTCACACACACGTATTTAAGAGACAACTAAAGGCTTGAGTACATGTAATTCCACACCGGACCAGGGGGTGGCAAAGTACACTAATTCGCCCTCTCGATTTTTTGCAGACCATTCTAGGGAAATCCCGCCCGGCTCTGGGGCAGCCAACAACGTCACTTACAGTTCCGGTCCTAATGACATCACTGGCCTCCACTGGCCTTTAAAGCTGCCATCTTGTGTATAATGAATCAGTTCTGTTTTGGACTAGATTGTGACATGTCTATGATTTTGCAGTTTTGCAGCCGGGAAAAATTATACGGGTGGCTGCTCCAACCCTTTGCAATGTCTTATGGTGTTTCTTCTTACAATATCTATCATATAAATAGATGTTGCAAGCCATTTATTTGCGTATGTACCGTTGCAGCAACATCCAGCCAGAGCTGCTATAAGACTCATGGTGGTGATAGGGTTACCCTTGAAACTAATATCAGATCATTTTGTTTGAGCTTCTGTGTGTACATTGGAAGGGGAAATGTTGTTTTAAAGAGCGCATGCATTTTGTTTTCTAGACGACAACCCTTTACAATCTAAAACAGCTTCTCAAAGTGCTTCCCCTGATCTGTCCAATCGTAGTAAGTGTCATTTTAGGTTTCAGTTTATCGTACAAACATAGGTTGTATACATAATGCCAGATTTTGTGAAAAGATGTCTTTAACTGAGAAGGCCAAACTTTATTTCCAGATCCCAGTCCACTGGGTGTTTTAACGCAAGTGCTGGACAGTTCAGAAAATCTATCAATCTACCAAAACTGGCAGAATGTACTGACCGCGCAATCACCCCCATCCTCTGAGAGCAGCTTTCAGCATTCTCCTCTACCATCTGAGTTCAGCCTTCGTTCAAGTCTCCTGCATTCTCCTCTGCTATCACCAACGCCCTCTGATTGCAGCCGCCATTCAGCCCTCCTGCAATCCCCTTTGCCATCAACGCCTCACTCCGATTATGGGTCTCGGCGTAGAATTCATCATTCACCCCAATATTCCCTTCGTCAGTACAATGAGCGGAGCTGCCAAGAAAGACTGGAGCAGGTGTAGGTGGCCTTCGCCGGTTACTGGTTCAAATTGTAGAATCAGAGTCTCCTATGTACATTTCCAGACCCGAATTGAGGTTATATATGATACATATGTATACTTTTTACATGGTTCTGACCCAAGATTAAAGGATAGGTTTGTAGCAGTGCTACTTAAAAACTGCATCTCCCAGCAGTCCCTGCTGGGGCTGCTGGGGTCAAAGGTAGCCACAGGCAGATAAAAGGAGGGCAGAGGGCAAAGAGAAAAAAAGTTTGTTTTTGGTTTGTATTGTTGCTATTATTTGTCGTCTCTCCTGCTATTATTTGAACTGTGATCATTTTTGTCTTGGACTGTATTCGTTTGTCGGGGACTGGATTGTCTGTCTACTTGTTCACTGAGAGCTGTATTGGATTATTGGATTTTTCGGAACAGTGGAGCGCTCCCGAATCAACCATCAACCATCAACCTCATCAGTAAATACCGGTAGGACTGTATTTTCCCTTCTCCATTGCAACTTACAGATTCGCTGGACATAACTTGGTCACTATTCATCTTTCAACCTGTTTCTTATATATGGACTTGGCTGTGTGGTGTTTGTGTTTATTTTGTGTATGTGTAATATCGCCGAAGGGGTCAGGGGTGGTATTACTGTTTTCATTTCTCAATTCATGTCATTATATTTATAATTGTTTGTCATTCCCAGCATGTTTATTTGTCTCTGTGGTGAGAGTGTGTGGGTCGATCCAAGGCTGGGGACGTTCCTGGGATCTCTGCTTTTAAAATAAATAAATCACCGTCTTCGTTGGCGGTGTGAATCTTAGCGGCTCCTGACCGCTACAGATTTTGGCGAGCCGGGTAGGAGCCAGGTTAATTACGTTCCCTTCTGACCGACTTTACATACAAATCCGACAGAAGCATGTCTGTTGTAAGCGCAGTGCAGGGCGAGGAGCTTGAGCTGAGTGGACCGCTGGTGGACGTGCGTCCGCAGCCTAGGCCACGTCACGTTACGGTCAGAGCCCCGGAGGAAGAATTGAGCCTGCTGGATTCCCTGTGTGTCTCCAGTCCGGAGCAGCCCGAGACGGATGAGGGACGGCTTCTGCATGACCTGACGTTGCGCCTTGAACAGCTAGAGACGCGGGTGGATCACATCGCCGGCAGTTTTCTCAACCGAGATGAAACCATCCATGAGCTCATCGATGCCACGGCCGCCCGAGTTTCCGGTGAGGCGGTTGTGAGGGTGCAGCGTCTGGAGCAGTCCTTCGCGAAGTGTGTGCAGTGCCTGGAAGCCAATATGAGGGAGGAGATCAGGAGGCAGGTGCAGGATAGCTGGCGTGCCGTCACGCAGCCACTGGGGCAGTCGACTCCTTTAGCGGGAGTGGGGATCAACTGGGGACAGTCGTCCTTGTCCGTTGCGATGCCGCGGATGGAGTTCCCTAAGTTGGCCCCTCAGTGTACACCCACGGGCATTGTCGACTTTGTGGAGGAGGTCGACTTGTTCGTGGAACTGCATCCTCTGAGTGGAGCCGAGCTGCGGGGATTCCTGAACACGGCACTCAGCGGGCCGGCGCGCTCTTGGTGGTTTGCTGAGCGGCACAAGTGTAACACCTGGGCGGAGTTTCGCGCTGCCTTCCTGAAAGCATTCCTCTCAGATGAATACCAGGTGCTGTTGGAAGAAAAGCTCCGGACCTTTGTACAGAAGCCATCGCAGAGTCTCAGGGACTTTGTCTTTGAGTTCCGTGCGTTGTGCCTTAAGTGGCGATCTGACATGCGTGAGGAAGAGATATTGCGACGTGTCCTTGACGCTTGTGACCCTCGGGTGGCGGCTACTTTGAGGGGGGTCGTGAAGTCGGTAGATGAGTTGGTGAAGGTGGGGTCCCGAGTGGAAAAGGACTGGGCGGCTATCGGGATTAGTGGGTCTCGAAAGGGTCCCACGTCTCGGGATGTCCCCTGTCCCAAACCACGAGGGAAAGCCTCAGTGGATCCCCGTGCCGATCTCACCCTGGTGCAAGCCACCTTGCCCCTCTTAGTGCTGCCCGTACAAGTGCGAGGTGTCACTGGAGAGGCGGTCGTAGATACAGGGAGCACTTATACCCTTATGAAATACAGCTTGTGGGAAAAGCTTAAAGTGCCTCATGAGCAATTAAGGGGAAGTGCAAAAGTAAAATTCTTTCTTGCGGATGGAAGGGCGCACGGGGCCAGGGGCAGGGTTCCTATGAGGCTCTGCTTACATGAGACACACTGGGAGACAGAGGTTTACATCCTGGAAGATGACCACCTGTCGATGCCCTTATTACTGGGAATGGACTCTCTTGTGTCGGTAGGTCTGACTATCCATCTGTCGCGGCTGGAGTATGAGTTGCCGGGGGGTGAAGTCCATCGGTTTGGGACGAAGGCTCAAAGCAATCTGGTTTGGCCTAACTTGTGTTATTATCTCGCGCAGTTGGTGGATGAGCCCAGCCCAGTAGAGAAGGCTATTCTTGAACAGCCGGAGCTCGTTCAGCCACTGCTTAGGAGGTGGCACTCGGTGTGGACGGACAAATTGGGTCGGACTGAGGTGGTGTGTCATCACATTCACACAGTCGACCCTGTCCCTGTTCGGCACAGAGCCTACAGAGTGTCGCCTCTGAAAAGAGGAATAATCAAGGAGTGGGTTGACCAGATGTTGGCAGAGGGGGTCATCGAGCCTTCCACCTCGCCATGGGCTAGCCCCACGGTACTCGTTCAGAAGGCCGACGGGACCTACCGATTCTGTGTGGACTATCGGGAGCTGAACAAGAAGACCTTGGATGACGCTTACCCCATGCCACTCATTCATGACATCTTGGAGTCTTTGCATGGGGCAGCAGTGTTCAGCTCCCTTGATTTGAAGTCAGGGTATTGGCAGGTGAGGATGGGGAAGAGTAGCATGGAAAAGACAGCCGTCATCACCCCGGAGGGGTTGTTCCAGTTTCGGGTGATGCCCTTTGGACTGAAAAACGCTGGGGCGTCATTCCAACGGCTAATGGAGCAGGTACTCCGGGGACTCATTGGGAAGACCTGTTTTGTTTATATTGATGACATCATTGTATTCTCCCCATCTGTCCAACAACATCTTAAGGACCTCGACCACATCTTCCAGAAACTGCATAAGGCTCATCTCACCCTTAACATCAAGAAGTGTAGATTTCAGCAAGACCATCTGAACTTCCTCGGCCATGTGGTGTCAGCAGACGGAGTCCGAGTGGACCCGAAGAAAATTAAGTCCATCTTGGACTACCCAGCGCCCCAGGAGGTAAAAAGTCTCCAGCGCTTCCTGGGGATGGCTGGGTGGTTCCACAAATTTGTGCATGGGTTTGCCGACATCGCTGCCCCTTTGTTCCAGTTGCTGAGGAAGGGATCCCCCTGGGAGTGGTCACCAACGTGCCAGGACTCTTTTGAAAGACTCAAACAGGCCCTGATATCGCCACCAGTCCTGGCACAGCCTGATCCGTCATTAACCTTTCAGGTCCACACTGACGCAAGTGACCTCGGGCTCGGCGCCGTTCTATGCCAAACTAGCCAAGGAGAGGAAAGAGTGGTGGCCTATGCTTCTCGGTCACTAAAGGGCGCCGAGTATAATTATTCCACCACCGAGAAGGAATGCCTCGCTGTCGTGTGGGCCGTGGAAAAGTGGCGGCACTTCCTGGAGGGAACATCGTTTGGAGTCTACACTGACCATCGGGCTCTGACCTGGGCATTCAATTGCCCGAAGACCACGTCTAGGCTAACAAGGTGGGTATTGCGCCTCCAACAGTTCACGTTCAGGGTGTGCTATCGGAAGGGTTGTGCTAACGTTGTGCCCGATGCCTTATCACGGGTTCACGAGCCCGCGCCAGTGGTATGTGCGGTATCGGTCTCTAACCCTTGGCCTGATCTTCCCCTGAACATGCAGGAAATCGTTCAATCTCAAGCAGCCAGTCCTGTATGTCAGGGGTTGAGAGAGGGCTCGGGGGGGAGGCCTGACCGCATACATTATAGGGAACTTCAAGGGGCACTCTATCGCTGCGTTCCAACAAAAGATCGGGGTTACCATTATCAGTTGGTAGTGCCCGAGACATATGTGCCCAAGTTCCTACAGTATTATCATGATAGCCCGATCGGTGGTCACCTTGGACGTACTAAAACACTGTTTAAAATCTTGGAGGTGGCATGGTGGCCGACTGTACGCAAAGACGTCTGGTCCCATGTCCAGACTTGTACCACCTGTCAGCAATACAAAACCCCACCTGGTCTCCCCTCGGGACAGCTTCAGCCAGTAACCGTCACCACCCCGGGGGAAAGCCTAGGCGTGGACCTAATGGGACCATTTCCTTCTAGCAAGGACCGGAAGACCTACCTGATGGTGGTTGTGGACTATTTTACTCGCTGGGTGGAGCTATTCCCTTTGGCTAATGCCACAGCCAAGAAGATATGTTCCACCCTGAAGGATGAGATATTTACCCGATGGGGGGTGCCGAAGAACATCATCACAGATCGGGGCCCGCAATTTACCGGCTCAGAGGCCGAAGAGTTGTGGAAACAATGGGGGGTGGTTCACCTCAAAACTACAGCATACCATCCCCAATCCAATCGCACTGAGCGGGTGAATCGGACCCTGAAGACCATGATAGCATCCTTCGTCGGAGACCATCATCAGGATTGGACAAAGTGGCTGCCTGAGCTGCGGTTCGCATTGAACACGGCGGTGCACGAGGTTACAGGTGAAACCCCTGCATTGTTAGCTTTAGGCAGACAGATAAACGGTCCTCTGGAAAGGATTATTGAACTCAACCCACCTAAACCAGACACATCACTACACAATCACCTGCAAAGTATCCAACACATCACACAACAGGTAAAGGAGAGGATGGTGAGGTCCCAGTCCAGACAATCTCAATCGTACAACCAGAGACATAAGCTTGTGCAATTCTCGGTTGGGGAGAAAGTCTGGATCAGGACTCATCCCCTCTCCAAAGCCTCTGAGAAATTCACTGCTAAACTGGCTCCTAAGTGGTTTGGCCCGACAACGGTTGTCCAAAAGAAGGGACCTGTGACCTACGCAATAGAGTGGGGATTGCCAGGGACTAAAAAAATAGACACGGTAAACATCTCCAATCTCAAGCCTTGGTTCGGCCGTACACCACGGCCTGGGGGTGGGGATTGTAGCAGTGCTACTTAAAAACTGCATCTCCCAGCAGTCCCTGCTGGGGCTGCTGGGGTCAAAGGTAGCCACAGGCAGATAAAAGGAGGGCAGAGGGCAAAGAGAAAAAAAGTTTGTTTTTGGTTTGTATTGTTGCTATTATTTGTCGTCTCTCCTGCTATTATTTGAACTGTGATCATTTTTGTCTTGGACTGTATTCGTTTGTCGGGGACTGGATTGTCTGTCTACTTGTTCACTGAGAGCTGTATTGGATTATTGGATTTTTCGGAACAGTGGAGCGCTCCCGAATCAACCATCAACCATCAACCTCATCAGTAAATACCGGTAGGACTGTATTTTCCCTTCTCCATTGCAACTTACAGATTCGCTGGACATAACTTGGTCACTATTCATCTTTCAACCTGTTTCTTATATATGGACTTGGCTGTGTGGTGTTTGTGTTTATTTTGTGTATGTGTAATATCGCCGAAGGGGTCAGGGGTGGTATTACTGTTTTCATTTCTCAATTCATGTCATTATATTTATAATTGTTTGTCATTCCCAGTGTGTTTATTTGTCTCTGTGGTGAGAGTGTGTGGGTCGATCCAAGGCTGGGGACGTTCCTGGGATCTCTGCTTTTAAAATAAATAAATCACCGTCTTCGTTGGCGGTGTGAATCTTAGCGGCTCCTGACTGCTACAGGTTTTATATTCCTTTTTCATTAAAATAACATTGACTGCAAATTTTCATAACTGCAACCTATGATTAAATTTAGGTCATGCCTGAAAACAGGTATAGCGGCAGCAGCAGCAGTGGCACCGACAGCAACAGCAACCGTGAAAAGCCTGGAGGGGCGAAAGGTAGGAAAAGACTGTCCGGTGAAAACCTGAGACTATTAAAAGAGATGTCTGATAACCTTGAATATTCTATAATGCCCCCTAAAATTCCCAGCCTCTAATTTTTCAACCACCATCCCCAATTACACAACCAGTCAACAATTTTGACATCATTAATAATGTGCTCCAGGTTCTAAATTCTGATGAAATAGACGTCTTGAACGCTCTGCTGGAGCTATTGAGGAAAGCCTATTCTGAAGCCAAGTGCTATGTTAAAGATTATTTCGAAAAAGAAGGCGCATTATTGGAGGGCGAAAACATAGCCGCAAACCCCGCTAAGAGACAAATTTCCAAGTTATTTCTGAATTCTGTTTGGGGAAAATTCGGTCAGAAGCCTAACCAACTTACCACTATGTTTGTTAAACACACCCAAGAAGTTTTCGATTACCTGTTCTCGGACCTGTATCAGGTCTCATATTTTGGCTTTGTCAGCGACAAAATCGTTCAAGTGCAGTGGAGGTATGCAGATGACAAATACGTTATACCCGGTCCCGTCAATCTGGTGATAGCCACTTTCACAACGGCCTATGCCCGCTTAAAATTGTACAAATTGTTGGATCATTTAGGACCGAGGGTTCTGTGTCATGATACAGATTCCGTTATCTTCACAGCATTGCCCGGGCAGTACACTCCGGCGCTCAGTGACTATTTAGGTGAACTCACCAGTGAACTAGATCCTGATGACTTCATTGAAGAATTTGTTTCTGGGGGTCCTAAAATGTACACGTACAAAACGTTCAAAGGCAAGGTCTGTATGAAGGTTAAGGGCGTTACTCTCAATCATGAAACGGCTAGATCAGTAAACCTATACTCATTAATGGATCTAGTGCATTATTTTGTAAACCGCGATCTTGTGAAAGAAATAATGGTTCATGGCGCTCAGATTCATAGGAACAAAAAGAACCTGACGTTGCAAAATCGCCCACTCAGAAAAAGATCCAGAGTGGTGTACAACAAAAGGGTTCTATTGCCTGATTTCACAACTCTCCCCTATGGATATTAAAAAGGGTTTTGATGTTAGACTTCAGCACCCGTTCTCAAAAATTGTCTCTGGGACCTCCTATTCAGGCAAATCACATTATGTGAAAAAGCTTTTGGAGCACGCAGACTATGTGCTTTCTCGCCGCCCTGATAATATAGTCTGGTTTTACAGCTGTTGGCAGCCTCTGTATGACGAATTGTTAGCACAATTTCCAAAAACAAAATTTTTGGAGGGGATACCTTCTTCTTTAAGCGATGATGAACTACTGCCACCTGACAGAGTTAACTTGGTGATCGTCGACGATTTGATGGAACATGCGAGTCGTAGCAAAGAGATAAGAGCGGGCCTTCACAAAATATACTCATCACAGGAATTTGTCCATCATTTACTTGATCCAAAATTTATTTTTTCAAGGCAAGAAAAGTAGAACGATAAATCTGAATGCCAATTACATCACCCTCTTTAAAAACCCTTGAGATAAGCTGCAAATCCCCAATTTAACGCACCAAATGTACGCTGGGAGGATTAATTTTTTCTTGGAGGCCTTTGAGGACTCTACGAGGGCTCCATGCAGTTATCTGTTGGTGGATCTGAAAGCCCATACGCCTGACGAATTTCGTATACGTACCGGATTGTTTCCTCCCGACTGGCCTGCGGTGTACGTTGTGAAAAGATAAAGACATACGATTTTCCAAGTATTTGAGAAAGAGCCGGCATGTTGTGCAGAATAAAAAGAAATCTTCCTCTGCTCAAGACTCTGCATAGGGTTTCCTGTCGCCGAAGAAAAGCAGTGGTGAGCGAGGCTCTGGACGATTTAATTTACGCTCTGGCCGAAATAGCTCTCAATACTTTAAAAGGCAATGTACCACTGATGTCCAGATAGTTCAAGCTGCTGAAGAAGCATTGTTGCACCGTTAAAAAACTCAGCAATAAAAAACTTACCGTTAAAAAGAAAAAAACCCCTTTGAAATCAGAAAGGAGGATTTCTTGGAGCCCTATTAAGCGCAGCCATTCCTTTCATTACTAGTTTAATAGGTTCGAGAGTATAAATATGGAATACATGCGCAAGATGTACCTGGTACCTCAAAAACAAATGGCTCAATTGCAACAGAAATCCCCGACTTCCAACGACCTTTTAAGCGCTATGGAAAATGAACTGGATAAACAAATGAAATTCATACTTGAACGCAGTGACTTGAGCGGCAATGCAAAAGTAAAACTTTATATGACTATCTTGCAAAAGATACCTTACCTTTGTGAAAAAAGTGGATAAAAAAACTGGTGCTCTGACGCTGTTCCTGCCTGCAGAGAGCAAGGAGGAACCGCCGGGTGAGTCTCCTAGTACCCCAGAAGATCGGTTTGTACGATGAGATTTCGAAAAGTGTGCAGGATAAATCAAAGAAATATACCGAACTTATTTTACAGAAAATTTTGCATAGCACTAACACAGCCTACTGGAATGGCTTGGGACAGTTTGTGTTTCATGGCGAGCCATTAGCTGGTATGAATATGGTTGATCTAATGCGGAACTTAACCGCCCGTCACAACATACCATCCTATCGGAGACCTAGGGGATGGAAGGAATTTGTCAAGGCCATGGCCGATTTGAACATTCCAACAACCGTGCCAAACTCCGACACGAGAGAACTGTTGGAGAGCTTCAAACCTTCTGCTACGGACAGTGTCGCTGTGGCTGCTTCCGATATACCTGTTGGCAAGAAAACCAGATCTCGCAAAAAGAATGAATGGACTCCTTATTGAAATGTAAATATATTTTTGTTTAATAAAATATTAAATTTGATTACAGAGTCTGCCTATTTTTTATTAAGATAATTACAGGTCATAGAACTTTGCATACAGGGGTGATCCTGATAACCTCTAGAAGTGTTCTTAGACAAGCTGCTGACAAATTTTTGAACCATATAATCGTTCTTGGTGACTTCATTAAAATACAGGTTCATGACATCTTTATACAAATACAGTGTTGCCCGCAGACGGTGGAAAACCAGCTTTGAAGCTGTCGGGTATGGTGAATAATTCCTTTACAGTTTCTGTTTAAAAAGCTGTATGTCTCCTCAGGAAAATAGATAAAGTCTGGTGGGCCACCGTACGAATCGAAAAATTCTCCAGTTCCGTCTTCTCTGAGATGTATCGTCAACCAGTGTTCTCCGGGTGGATTTTGACGGTGAGTATTGACGATGATCATGGCCGGGAGATCCGTAAGTATTTTTTCAGGCAGTTTGTTGCACGCCAACACTCCGTAAAACAGATTTTCTGTGTACGGGTTACAGGACATGAGTTTGGTGATCTGCAGGGTGTTCATGCTTTTTAGTAATCATAAAGTATGTTTGTTCTCTGATTTATTTCAATAATGTTGTCAAAGACAGCGTAGACTATTAGAGTCACAGTGGGAGTGAAGTGGAGTTTTAGAGTGGAAATAATAGATCGTTATTTGGAACACACGCATTTCATGTGTGTTCCGTTTCTACAGTAATCTGTGTAAACACATTGTTAAAACAGAAACTTTTTCATATTTTAGTAATAAATGTTACAAAATATAGGCATAAACTATAGAATGTGTAAAGCCTGAGTTCCAAAGATCAAATAAACACTTTCACAAAAGGTTCAAGGATGACACAACAATTTCTGTTGCGTAGCGCGCTAAGGTTTGCTTCTCAGAGCACAGCAGCCTTGCCGTGCCTCACAGACTTGAGTTTGATTCCCAACACACAGACAGACAGAGCACTGCGCAATAGAGAGACAGACAGGCAGAGAAGTCACTAGACTAAATAAACAGGGAAGGCACATGTAATGAAAGAAAAAAAAGATTAACATGTAACAGAGGCAAACCAAGTGTAATCAATAGTCCCCGGTTCTATTCCCAGTCACTCCTATATTTGCCGTTTTCAGTAGTAAGCTGCTGTTTTTGTTAATATTATACAGTACACACATACACTTGGTTTGCGTCTGTACTTGCGCTGTTACTTAGAGTCAGATCGGTTTGGGGGGGGGGGGGGGGGGGGTTAGAGCGCATGAGCTTATTCAGTGCAGCAGGAACAACGCACATGTTGATCTTTTTTTTCTTTCATTACATGTGCCTTCCCTGTTTATTTATATATCTAGTGACTCCTCTGCCCGTCTGTCTCTCTATTGCGCAGTGCTCTGTCTGTCTGTGTGTTATGGATCTTAAAAATAACAGTTATAAGGACAGTTGTTCATGTTAATTGCAGTCTCAATTGTTAAAAAATATTTTAAAAGGAGCATCCCACATGAAAATATAACGATCTCATTAACTGACAGTGCATACCAATTTATTCATTTTATGTCTGTTTGAGGTTAAAAAGAAAAAAAAAGTAATACTTTAACCCCAGCAGGGAATCGAACTCAGGTCTGTGAGGCATGGCAAGGCTGCTGAAATGCGTGTGTTCCAAATAATGATCTATTATTTCCACTTTAAAACTCCACTTCACTCCCAGATAATCAATCAAGGCATGAGCTGGGAGAAGTTCATGTATGTTCTAAGTCGGTGGGGGAATGGAATAGCCGGCTGCTGGCAGCTTGTCTTTATCAGCACATTTAGATGACAAAAGATGCTGGCGGAGAGGTGTGAACGGATTTAAGGTGGGCCGAATCTATGAGTTTTTTCATAGGCTCTGGTAATCCTAGTGTTAATTCAGTAGTGGTGGTAAAATGTTTTATCCCGTGTTTATTTATTTTTTCAGATTTTTCTGTATTGCCCTTAGGAGGCATATTTACCAAAAAAACAAAAACATATATAAATATTGTGAGCCACCAGGGCGCGTACAGCCACCCTAACCCAGACACACACAGGCAGGATACAGGTTCAACACAACACCCGGTTTATTTACAATAAAACACACTGTGCACGTATCACCTACACAAGAATCCCTTCTTGCCACCAGTCCTTCTCCCTCCACTCCTCCTCAGGCTTTGTCCTCTTCCTCCCGACTCTGGCCATTGAATGGAGTGAGGTGGCTCCTCTTATTCAGGTCCTGAGAGTATTCTAGGTGGCTCATCATTATTACCTGGAATTACTCCCAGGTGTGCTGGAGGTCCTTAATAGGGCTCTGCCACTCCTCCTGGTGGCCCCCTCAGAACTCAACAAGGCTGCACCAAACCAGCTCCCAACACGCCCTGTGGGAATCTGTGGTGCCACAGCCACCCAGGTGGGCTGACCTCTAGTGTCCCAGGGGAGGTATTGCCTTACCATTGCCTTCTCCCCTGGTCTTTCCACTCTGTTGGCACCCGGGCCAGATAGTGGCCGTGGCTGCCCATCACAATATATACAGTATAATCACAATTCTGTTATCTTGTAGAATATTTTCACCTGTACTATAGATTATAAATTGTAATTTCCAAACTCAAGTTAATATTAGAAGGATAAAAAACAGCTTTAAGAGAAAGAGACTTCGGCTATCAAATTCCAGATATTAATAACAAAATTCCAATATTAGCCTTAGTATTTAATTCAAGACTAAAGTCTTATTGTTTTTAGCCCAGTATTCTCTTGTCATAGTTGATTTTGAAGATATTCCTACTGATTTTTATTAATTGGAGCATTGTGATTGACTGTTACTTTCATTCCATTTTTCTTCTCAATTGGTTTTATGTAAAGTATCCACCATGCTTTCAGAATAAGAGTTATCAAGTGGATGTGTCATTACTGGTAACAGACCATGTATCACACATTTATTGTATTCTACCAGGATCACCAATGTTTGCCAATCTTGTCATGTGTAATGGAGTTCCCGCAGAGACTGCATAACTGAATGACCTCAGCCAGTTAAAGCCTGGGAATAGAACTTTTTTTCTGTTTTCTGATTTAATTTAGTTATTGATATTTGGTACATTAAAGAAAAAAAATTGTGGATACATGTGGCATGGTGATTTTAAGTTTATTCTTAGTTTATAATAGTGTGAAATATGCTAATAGGAAGAATAAACAGAAAACATGGTAGCACAGCAGATTTACTTTCTGACATCAATTTCCAAAGTCTTGGATCTGTCTGTGTGGAGTTTATGCATTATCTGGCTGTGTGGGTTTTCCTTTAGAGAATCTGATTTTCATCCTATGCTCCAAAGATGTAGTTAGTTTAACAGGCAGCTACAATGAGCCTCGTGTCAGTAAGTGAGAAAGTAAGTGTTATTATATGCATAAAAATGCCCAGTGATGGACTGGTAGAATGTTTATGGCTTATTCTGGCCTAGTTCAGGCTCCCCATGATTGTGAACTGTAAAAGTGGGTTACAAAATTAATTAACAGATGACTCTACCGTAGTAATTAACATTGAGCAGCCTGGCTAATAACATTGCATCTCTATTGCAATAACACATTAAAATAAATCAATAAACATCTACCTTGCATCAATGAGAAAATACAATGTTTCTGACTAATTAAAGAGATTTGTTGTGGGAGATAAATATGCGAGGGACAGAGCTAATATGTTAAATACAATAATTTAGAAATGTAGGATACAAAGGCAGACAAAACATGCAGGAATAATAATATTGGAAGCAGAACAATACATTTTTCTGCCACTGACTGAAGTGAGGGTACATTTTGGTTTTAGTCATCTAGTTGGCTGCTTTTAAAATCAATATCAGAATTTTATTTCATAACATAATTATCATTCCTCCAAATAAGAAAAGTAGCTCTGTTCTGAAATGTAATTAAAACTGGCACATTGAGACAAAAAAGGGAGTAATGTGTTTTCATTATTGTACTCTTTCTTGAGAAAATTTGGTCTTGAACGGTGAATTATTAAAATAGTTAATGTTAAAACATTGTATTTGCCACAGTGGAAAATAAATTGTGAGGCATTGTCTGTTAGGATCTGCAAATGTATTTTCCTAAAGTGAAAAGTGCCATGGCCTCTAGCTCTAAGGATTTGTTCCTTGGAGAAAAGACCCATGCCATTCCTTTTATTGTAAATCAAAAAAGTAATTATTGAAACTTCATCTCTAACCTTAAGGAGAATAAAAATCTGTCCTACAGGTCACTTACAGATCATCAAAGAAACACAAGAAGATGCCACATACTATATAGGATTAGAGAAGGTTAAAGTGTTGTCCCTGAGAAGACTAGTCTTTTCCATATTGTCGACGATAATCAAACATTTTGTTTATCCTGTGCCAGCATTGTGCTGGTAACACAGGAAAACGCTATTTGTCTTCAGTGATGATGAAAAAGATCAGTGAGTGACAGTTGATGTGTTATCAAATCTAAAATAAAAAAGCTGTAGGAGACAGTGAAAAGGAAGTACAGATTTAGAAAGCAAGCCAGAAATCCAGTCTCTCAAAGCAGGTAACAATAGCTTAACAATTTTTTTTAAAGCTGTATTATATTTCAGCAGCTTACTATGGTGGTTAACAAAACTGCCACACAGCTCAATGGACCAAGGTTCAGTTCTTTGTGAAACTCACATATTTACTGCAAGCTTACATGGGTTTTCTTTGGATCCCTGAGTTTCCTCCCACATTCTAGAGTATTAATTGACACTCTAAATTGGAACTGAATGCAAAAATGTGAATATAACTAAAAATGGGAAAGACATTGTGTGCAGATGTGCTAGTATAGGCTTTGACTCCTTGTTACCCAATAAGTGAAGGTGCAGGTCCAAAAAAATGTTCCTGCTTACTGAGCTGAACACCATTAAACACAGCTTGTTAAGTATAGAATACTTTAAATGTCTTGCCTTATTAAATAATAATAAATGTAATGTTTAATAATTCAGCCTGAGCCTAAAAAATAAAAATAAGCATTTTTATTTTGAAAGGACACTGCATATTTTACTCATCACATTTTTTCAGGTCATTGTTGAGTTGTCTTATAAATGTTAGCATATTTTCAGAATTGCATTATTTTGAGACTGTAACCTCCTCATCTTGCTTGTCCTTGCCATTGATTGCAATTATTTTGCCTTTTTGCCATGCAGTTATTGTCTCATAATGAATTCTCATGGCATAACATGGTGGTTCAATCATACAGTGCAGTGTATATCAGAATCACTATTTGTGTGAACATCTGATGACCAATTCACATTGTCATCAGTATTGCTCGATTAGAGAAATTGTTTAGTTTCAGTTTGTTCTTAAACTGCCTTTACAGGTTTTCATTTGCCATTATGTTTTTAGTTGAAGGCTGCAATCCACTCATGAATATTAATGAGTTACCACTGAGTTGCCATAAAGTGGCAAAATGCATAAAAATATATATGATTTTTTGCAACACGATATTATTTTATTTACTAGATGGCAGCAGAATACTATCCCAAGAGATGTTGGGGATTAACATTATAAAATGATAATTACACGCCACCCAGAGTCTGAGTTAGGCTTAACTTGAATTCTGTGCCCTAGTTATGCTTAGGGAATAATGCCATGGAAGTTAATAAAAATCTAATATTTGGTGTACATGTGATTTTTTTCCTAATAACTGAAATATTCAAAGAACGTCTTTATAAGCAAAGTTGTATGTTGGTCATGTGTTGTTTATTTACTTATTGTAAGTAAGAACAAATATGTTTTTTTTAAGTGAAGTTTATTACAATTCTAAACCCAGCACAGAAACATTGCAACTATATGCTACTCTATGCAGGCACTGGCAGCAACTGCACTACTGCTAAGGCTTCTTCTATACACAGTTTATTAATAATGTGTACTCTACTGCTATCTACAGGATTACCATGCTTATTTACATTATCACCACAGGCCACTTTGGTTATTCTCAAAATTGTTTTAAAAACATGACATCTGCTAGCATAGTTCTAACTGATCAGATGTTTTTCCTGTTCTAGATTTTACAACGTTAATTGTGGACATGTAAAAACTGGCTGTGTGAAGACTCCCTAGCAATTTTACTATATTGGTGAACTTGCAGAGGCGTCAGATAAGTGGGCCGGGACAGGACATATCTTGTCCGAGATGAACGTGTAGTCAAGTGCAGCTGTGGTACAAATTGAGCGGTACAGCCTGGAACCTGTCTCAGCGAAAGGTATGGTGTGAACAGACAGCGTGCATGTACCACAAACCTGAGTTTGTATGCTTGGGTTGAATGAGAAATGAGGTGCATGCAAGCACCAAAAAAAATATAAAAGTGCATGTATGCACCTTCTCACCAAGTGCAAGTCAGACTTCTATAAACTTCTACATCTTCTGTAGAATTCACACCAACTCCTGCAGCTGTGGTTGAGCATGAGCATGCTGGACTGCTCCATACGCACACATGCAGGTGTTTCGTTTATAATATTATAATACACATTACCTTTGTGTGATATGTTGTGCAACAGTCACCAGCGCACAGCCCAACTTCTCAATCAGGACTGTAGAAGTGGCTTGTGATTTGGAGACACCAGCATGGCAAATAAGGAGTGTTAAGCCACTAAAAGGCTTACTAGTCAGGCCAGGCAAGGCCTTCTTTTCCTGCTTGAAAAAAGCCTCGCCCCAGTGGGACATAATACCAGCTCCACTGACGTGCCTTTGAAGCCTTTAAAAGAAAGTTAAAATCCCAAAAATATATCAAACCCGACAATTAGGAGGGTGACCATAAACCTTGGCTTGTGAACAAGGGCAAGAACAAAGGCATCTAATGATCTTTATAAAAATAATTTATTAACAAAATGGAAAAATACAAGCAAAATGTTTCAAAGAACTAAAATAGGCAAAAGGGTATGTGTAAGAAGGTGGTCCACAGCAAAGTCACAATACCCAATCAAAATTCTTAAGACAAAAGTAAGACATTAAAAAATATCAAGGATTCCATTGCAATACAGAAACAGAAATACTCACAAACTTTAACCAAAAATGAAATCCTTGTGTGCTGAATCCTGCTCCAGGCTCAAATATAAAACGAGGAGGAGGGCCCAGCAGTGTGAACCCCGCCTCTTGGGGAACCACCCGTAAAGCACAAGGAGTGTAAGCAAACATAAAGAGACAGTACATGATTAACAAATAATAAATGACATCAACAAAAAAAAAGAAAAAAAAAGAAAAAGTAATAATTGTAAATGAACAAAAACAACAATAGAATCATAAAATCCACAAGAATCTGGACTGTCACGTACCAGAGTAAAATGTAATGTATGTGGTGGCACAGTGCATTTTTGCTGCTACATCATAGATTTAATATCCTGTGTCTGAATCCCTTGTCTCTGTGGTTTTCTGTTTTCATGTTTAGGTTAATTAAGCAAAAAAATGCATGCTTCCAAGAATACAAAGCACAACAGGACAACATCACCTGGTTTACTTTTATTATATTATTATTAGATAGATAGATAGATAGATAGATAGATAGATAGATAGATAGATAGATAGATAGATACTTTATTAATCCCATGGGGAAATTCACATACTCCAGCAGCAGCATACTAATAAAAAACAATATTAAATTAAAGAGTAATAACAATGCAGTTATACAGACAGACAATAACCTTGAATAATGTTAACGTTTACCCCCCTGAGTGGAATTGAAGAGTTGCATAGTGTGGTGGAGGAACGATCTCCTCAGTCTGTCAGTGGAGCAGGAAAGTGACAGCAGTCTGTCGCTGAAGCTGCTCCTCTGTCTGGAGATGATACTGTTCAGTGGATGCAGTGGATTCTCCATGATTGACAGGAGCCTGCTCAGCGCCCGTCGCTGTGCCACAGATGTCAAACTGTCCAGCTCCGTGCCTACAATAGAGCCTGCCTTCCTCACCAGTTTGTCCAGGTGTGAGGCGTCCTTCTTCTTTATGCTGCCTCCCCAGCACACCACCGCGTAGAAGAGGGCGCTCACCACAACCATCTGGTAGAACATTTGCAGCAGCTTATTGCAGATGTTGAAAGACGCCAGCCTTCTAAGGAAGTATAGTTGGTTCTGTCCTTTCTTACACAGAGCATCAGTATTGGCAGTCCAGTCCAATTTATCATCCAGCTGCACTCCCAAGTATTTATAGGTCTGTACCCTCTGCACAAAGTCACCTCTGATGATCACAGGGTCCATGAGGGGCCTGAGCCTCCTAAAATCCACCACCAGCTCCTTGGTTTTGCTAGTGTTCAGGTGTACAGTAGGTAGTTTGAGTCGCACCATTTAACAAAGTCCTTGATTAGGTCCCTATACTCCTCCTCCTGCCCACTTCTGATGCAGCCCACGATAGCAGTGTCGTCAGCAAACTTTTGCATGTGGCAGGACTCCGAGTTGTATTAGAAGTCTGATGTATATAAGCTGAACAGGACCAGAGAATGTACAGTCCCCTGTGGTGCTCCTGTGTTGCTGACCACAATGTCAGACCTGCAGTTCCCGAGACGCACATACTGAGGTCTATCTTTAAGATAGTCCATGATCCATGCCACCAGGTAATGAATCTACTCCCATCTCTGCCAGCTTGTCCCTGAGGAGCAGAGGTTGGATGGTGTTGAAGGCACTGGAGAAGTCCAGAAACATAATTCTTACAGCACCACTGCCTCTGTCCAAGTGGGAGAGGGGTCGGTGTAGCATGTAGATGATGGCATCCTCCACTCCCACCTTCTCCTGGTATGCAAATTGCAGAGGGTCAAGGGCGTGGCAGACCTGTGGCCTCAGGTGGTGAAGCAGCAGCCGCTCCGTGGTTTTCATCACATGTGTCATCAGAGTGAAAGGCCGGAAGTCATTCAGCTCACTAGGATGTGATACCTTTGGGACTGGGGTGATGCAAGATGTTTTCCAAAGCCTCGTGACTCTCCCCTGTTCCAGGCTCAGGTTGAAGATGCGCTGTAGAGGACTCCTCAGCTCCAACGCACAGGCCTTCAGCAGTCGTGGCGATACTCCGTCTGGACCCGCTGCTTTGCTGGCATGAAGTCTCCTCAGCTCTCTGCTTACCTGGGCTGCTGTAATTGTGGGTTGGGGTAAACTCTCACCTATGCAGGTATCAGCAGTAGGATGGGTGGAGGGTGCAGTACTCGGAGGTGAGAGTGAGTTAGGGTGGTCAAACCTGTTAAAAAAGTTGTTTATCTGGTTTGCTCACTCCACATCTCTCTCGATGGTGGCACCCCGCTTCGAGCTGCAGCCAGTGATGATCTTCATCCCATCCCACACTTCCTTCATGCTGTAATTCTATTATAATTAAGCATTCCTTAAAAAAACTCTATTTCTGCATTGCTACAGTGACAGGCTTGTAAAACTCTGTTATTTGGAGCAATTATATGCAATATAGCTCATTTAAAGCAACTGCAGATTTTCATCATTATTGACTACTTACTTATTTAAATGAACATCTTTAGATGTCCGAATACTGCTGGTTCAATAACAGTTTGTGAGATCAAATTTCTGCATAAACCCTATTTAAAGGTGGAACATTATACGCTAGGCACTATTTTTTATACTTCTGTAAGTATTTTTCCATACAATGGCATTATTAAGAGTTTTTCACTACTTAACAATCTGCCATTATGCTTATTGAATTCCATTTATATTCAATTAGAAAACACAAAGTATTAAGAAAAAAATAGCTGTGTGATTTGTTTTAATTTGTACAGTAGCAAATTGGATAATTATCTCCAGAGAATGGTTTTATTAAACTTGTAAACAAAACTGAAAAACATGAGTATGTTTCAAAGTTAAAGTTATAAACAGCATACTTCTTTTATGCTTGTCAAAACCTAGTGATATAAAAAAAAATTTCTAGCAGAAAGAACATAACAAAAATGTCAGAGTATATTCTCATAATGATTCATGTATTTACTGTACATTGAATCCCTATTGAAATTAGGATGAATACATATCATTTGTAATTGTACAGAGGAAAATATTTAAACAGTTCCAAGTGGAGTGTAGAGATCATGGTCAGCCATAATGAAAGTGCAGATTAATCAGTATTAGTGATTTTTGGTTGGTTTGGTCATCACAAAACACGAACAGTAGATCCTTAGAACAATCTAAATGAGTATAGGCCATTCAGCCAACATAGCTTGCCAGTCCTATCCACTTAATTCTTCCAAAATAACATTAAGTCTAGTTTTGAAAGTCCCTAAAGTACTACAGTTCTTGATAACTTACATGTGTCTATATTTCTCTGTGTAAACTAAAACTTCCTCATGTTTGTGTCAAATTTACCCATAACCAATTATGTGTCCGTGTCCTTGACTAACTCATTTTAAAGTAAATGTCTCAATCCACTGTACTAATTCCCTTTTTTAAACTTTTCAGTCAAGTCTCCTCTTAATCTTCTTTTGCTCAAACTGAAAAGGCTTGGCTATTTTAATCTTTCCTCATAATTCATCCCCTGTAGCCCTGGAATTATCATGGTCACTCTTCTCTGGACTTTTTCCAACACTGCTATGTCCTTTTCGTAGCCTGGAGACCAAAACTGCATACAGTACTCCTGGTGAGGTCTAATCAGTTCGTTATAACTTCCTTAAAATCGTATTTTACACATGGTTTCTAGCATACTCTTTACCTTCATACATTCATCGAGTCAGCCAGAATTTCTAGTTTTTATTGTTTCTTCAGTATTTTGCGGGAATTTGTCATTCATAACAGAAAATGTGACTTGGCAGGGCCACTGTACTATTTATCTAGCTTCTTATTAAAAACAATAAAGAAACCATGAAACAACTGGCTTTAGTTTGAAGTTGCTAGTAAACAAAGCGTGCCACTTTTCTTACTGACACAACATTTTCTTAGAAATGTGTGGCAGCATTTGCAGGGTGCCACAAAACAGTGCTTGCTGGGATAACTAGCATCGGTTTGTAGAGGAAAATGAATGTACTCAGCTATGCTATTTTGGTTACACTTTTTTTCAATTTAGGAAACTCTAATTTTATATGAATAATTCAAAACCCCCTATAAATAAAGGGTAAGGTCAGTAAAGTCAATATTTCCATTTCTTATGAGGCAAAATTACTGCATGCACTTGTATAATTATGTACTTCGAGATTTAGAATACAAAAACATTTCTCTTTCATATTCTTTAATTTCATTTAAATATGATGTACAACTTGTTTTTTGTTTTTTCTTGTTAGTCAGACAGTTTCTGTTGTAAGTATTCTGTACAATCATAGAGATGTAAGAGTACAATATTGAATTTAGATTTTCTCTTAGTCATAACATACTACATAAACCACTGTGTTTATTATGCTGTACCAACTGTGAGAATGATATGCTTTACTAATAATGAACCTTGGTTCCTGATGGAGATTTATGCAGGTACTGAAAGTCAACCCCAAACCCACCTTTACCCACTGAGGTTCAACCTAAGCCCACCCATACCCTCAGCGGTTTGGTATTCAAACACCTGTACACAGTTAGAACTTGTACAATTAATTAACCCCACACCCAATTTTGATTAACTGATACTGAACAACTGTTTCTTCTTACTTAATAATAAACAAAATCCCAGTCCTCTGTAAAATATAGATGTTTGTGTCCAAATGGATTTTATTTGCAACAGCTCAAGTGTACTATGTTGAGATCCCAGCCCAAGCACTGACGGACTAGATTTAGCAAGGTAAATTCTTATAGGTTCATATGGGTTCCCTCCCATATCCTAGAGATATACGTATTAGGGTTGATTGATGACTCTAAATTTCCTGTGAAGAGAAAATGTTTCCTGTAGACTGGTTCCCCATTTAGATTTACTTCTCGTATGATTTTTACTGCCCATGCCTCCACCATACCTGTACAGGAAGAAATTGGTGGATATAAAGAAAACAAAGCAAAATATAAAAATAATAACAACATATACCTCCATTCGAAGAGAACCGTTAATGTAACTGGAAAATAAAACTGTCCAGAAATGTCTTCCTCAAAAGTTAGCCAATCCCTAACTGATTCAGCAAACATGTCAATACAACACCATACATTCAGTTAGAGTTCAATGTAATTTCTGCAATCTTTTGAACATGTCCATGATAAGTGTTCAGCATAAGAAAAACTTTTGTTGCATGATACTTTTATTACATTTATATTATACAGTATAAAAGTCACTACTCATTCCAGAACAAATTTTGGCTAAATTGTAACATGTGTTAGCACATTAGCTTAAACCTAAAAAGAGCTGTCATGTGTAAGCAAGTCTGCTCCAAAGTAACATCGCTCTTCGGTGTTAATATTAAAAGCCGTATCACTTTACTTTTTCAACCCCACATTTTTTGGGGATTATAGTAATTGCTACTATCAGAATTCTCATCGTCAAAGGTGAATGTGCATGCAGTAGTGAATAAACATTAATGTTGGAGATATTCTCTGTCACTGGTGCCATGATCTGGATTCAACAGATCAATGCTGACTTGTCATCTTAGACTTATTCAAGTTAAATGCACAAAATAAGGCAAAATTTGTAATGCAATATATATGTCTGCATAATGCCTAACTGTATCTGTGACAGCCAAGTTAGAACTTCTCTTTCTCTTTTAATTTTCTTGTTCTATAGTCATTCTGGTGTGTGTTCAGACCATAGTATCTATCTATCTATCTATCTATCTATCTATCTATCTATCTATCTATCTATCTATCTATCTATCTATCTATCTATCTATCTGTCTGTCTGTCTGTCTGTCTGTCTGTCTGTCTGTCTGTCTATGTGTTGTCATCAATTGTGAGTCAGTGACTCTACAAGAAGGATGTTTGCCTTTGGTTCAGTGAAAGCTTGATATGATTTTTGCCTTTCCATAGGTAGGACATGGCCACTATTGGTATCCATTTGCGCAGTTGCTGCACAACAATTAAAATAAATTAAATAAGTAAAAAGAGAACAAAAAAACAACAATTCAGATTAAAAGATTAAAATAATGGAATTCCCTTTGTAATCAACAGTTCTAAAGCTTAACTACTATGATGCTTTAAAATGAAAAACACATCATTGTTCTTTGTCTCCCTGGAAAACAATTTTACAGCTGTTATTTTAAGAAAAGTCTATTGGCTTATTTTTGGGGTCTCATTTATAAATTGCCTCCGTTTTAATGGTTAAAGAATTACAACAGAAACAAATTCACAAATTATTCGAAAACTTCGAAGCAACACATCTTCTTTACATTATAGGACACAAATGCAAGCCCACAGTTTGAAATCATTACTTCTTGTACACACTGTCATTTCATGGGTGGACTTTTCCACTGCTATAACTTATGTTTTTGTTTTTTTTTTTCTGTTGTGAAATCACAGAAAACACAAATGAAAAGAGCCTTAGTCCATGATTCTAATTTGTCTGAAGATCTTGAAAAAATGCCTTATTATTTGTTCACATATCCTGATGAATTTTTAAGAAGTTCATTACATATCACATATCCGAGTGTTATAATTATGTAAATCTTAAATTTAGTGTACAAGTGGTTAAGAGTTTGTAAAACAAAGTTTTAAAAGAATAATCATCTGGACAACACAGAAGCTGAAGACATGGAGAGAAATAACAGAGGAACTGCACAAGACACTAGCGATTTATTAATATTACAAAGGGATTTATCATCCGATTTCAGGTTAAATTATCTTCCAGGTATCAAATAATCTGTAAATTGTGCTGGAGCCATAATTTATTATGCACATAAAAATACATTAAATTACAGCTGAATATGGCCAGAATTGACAATATTTCATAGACAGTGAGGTATAGTGTCAGTGGAAGCAAACTTTAAATCACAGTGTGGCTGGTTCAGTTACTACCTCTGACTCATTATGGGATCATGAGGAATATACTGTATCTAACCTATATGTTCTCCATTGTTAAAACAGAACGAGATACTGCTAATGAAAGTGGTGTTCAGTAAACATTTTTTTAATCATAACTTAAAAATAATAATGGCACAATCATTAGAACTGGTTCCTTAGCACCCTAGTAGATGGAGTTAAATCCTCAGATGATCTGACTACATGGAGTTTGTTTATTCACCCTGTGTTCTCTGGGATTTTACTTCTAGGCACTGTAGTTTTGCTGACACATCCTAAACACATGCATGTTAGGTTAATTAACTCTAAACTGACCCAGTGAGTTTAGGTTTGTATGTAAATGTACTCCTATTTTTGGTTTGTTCCTGCCTTTCACCCAGATATGCCAAAAATAGGCACAATATCATTGTTACTCAAAAACTGGATTATATAGGTTCAGCAAATGAAATAAATGGATTTATGGGTGAATACTTATTCTAGATATTTAAGATAAAATTTTAGTAACCTTCTTTTGAAATGTTCTATTTGAAAAATATCAATTTAATTTGCATGTACAACTTTCTAATAGATAGATAGATAGATAGATAGATAATGTGATGGACGGCTGGTTCCCTTGCCCGACCGGAATGCCCCTGTGATGGAAGGACTAGGGGAGAGGACATTTTCAGGGCAATACCTCCCCTTGGAACACTAGAGGGCAATCCCCCTGGCTCCCAGCTGATCCATGGGTTTGGATCACATAAGTTCAACCAAGCTGGGACCTGTGGCCACCACCAGGGGGTGCTTGGACAGTTGCTGCGCCCTGGGTTGCAGCACTACTGCCACAGCTGGAAAAGCTGCCAGAACTGCTAGGCCCTTGAGCAAGGCCCTTAACCTTCAATTGCTGCAGGGGCGCTGTACAATGGCTGACCCTGTGCTCTGACCCCAAGGGGTATGCAAAAACTATCCATCCATCCCATCCATTTTCCAACCTGCTGAATCTGAACACAGGGTCACGGGGGTCTGCTGGAGCCAATCCCAGCCAACACAAGGCAGGAACCAACCCACTGCAGGACACACACAAACACACCCACACACCAAGCCCACACTACGGCCAATTTAGAATCGCCAGTCCACCTAACCTGCATGTCTTTGGACTGTGGGAGGAAACCGGAGTGCCCGGAGGAAACCCACGCAGACACGGGGAGAACATGCAAACTCCACACAGAGAGGACCCGGGAAGCGAACCCGGGTCTCCTAACTGTGAGGCAGCAGTGCTACCACTGCGCCACCGTGCCGCCCATGTGAAAACTAACAAATTCCTAATACAAGAAATTGTATAAGGCGAAATAAAGAACAAAAAAAAAAGGTCAAGAAATATAGTAAAACAACCCCATCAAACACACACAAGCATTACAATAAAGAAAAAGAAAAAAAAATTACCACTTGAGTAAGGATAAAAGAGTAGTCACCCTTATAAAAGCATGTTTCCACAGAAATGAAGGAGCCCAAGCATCATTTTATAGCACTGTAATGAAGTTCTTTGGAGAAAGTAAGGAAGTTCTCCTACTTAGGTGATATGTTGAGTGCAGGTACTGTATAAAAGTGATAATGAGAGAGAGAAGCATCCAAGAAATTCTGGGAGCTATCTCCCCATTCTGACTTCTCTGGCATTGAGGGAAAATTTAAATGAAAGCTTTGTGAAGAGTTGTATGCTCTGTGGTCAACAGATATGACTATTGAATGTGGCACATGAAGTAAAACAGGAAAGAACAGGGATGAAAATGATCAGGTAGACAAGTGAACTGTCATAGAGTGAGAAAAACATGAATGGTAAGTTAAGAGAAATACTTGTTGTACAGGTGAAAGGCAATAAACTGGTTTGAGCATGTGACATGAAAGACAGGGGAGGACTGGATGAAGATGTTTACAAAGATGAAGGTGGAGGGGATGAGGTCCAGAGATAGGCTGAATATGTGGTTAAAGGTGCTGTCTGATGTCATGAAAAGAAAACAACTGCAAAGAGGAGAGGAAAAACATTTGGGGGCAACTGGTCAACCTGAATAAACCTGGAAAATGGCTTTTAAACCAGTGATGATGATAATCATCATCATCATGATTTGGCAACTACATGGAAGTGCCTTTCAAGTTGAAAATACAATTATTTATATATGTACATTGCTGAAGTATAATCAAGTGAAATGACATGATTAGGAGTCATCAGAAAGGCATTCCTGTAGTTTAATATCCATCATCTTAGCCAAAACACCACAGCTGTAAATATTCTCATGCAATACTGTACACAAGATGTTACAAAATAACTTTGATTATATACTACATTAAAACATTCTTTTTTGCAAGAAATGAACAAGAAATATCTGTTTTCAGGAAAGAAACAGTCATAAAACCTTATGTAATATTAGGTACAGTGGGAAAAAACATTATTTTGCTTATAACATAAGCAACTCTTTAATAAGTGTGTCGTACTTCTCAAATTGTAGACTAAGCACATTTTTTCAGAATTGAATATGTGTAAATCATGGAAGGTGTTCCTTTCTGTGAGACTGTTTACTGAGACTTTTTGGCAATTGCTATATTATATATCAAGAATTTATTGACTCTATTGTTGTCTTAAAGGGAATAAATTATGTAAAGGACACAAAGTTTGTTTTGGCTTTCGCCTTTGGGAACTGAAACTGAAATGATAGCTGACAGGTTGAAGAAATTTTAAGAGGAAAATGTTCATTAATTTAAGAAACGCTGAACTGCACATTTAATTTCTTTTACACTTTAGTTAGTTGATTAGCCCACTGCAATTATTTTGAAATTTACAGTCAATGAAAAGGTATACTTTTACTGCCATCTAAAACCTAATAGAAATTGAATCTTAAAGTTATATTCTTATAAATACTCATTTGTAAAATACAAGCCAAAGACTTTCAAATAATTATAGGAAATTTTGTAAAAAGTAAGAACTCATATATCAACACAAGATAAATAGAATTATTTAATTATTTTTATACTTGTCACAGCTTTACCAAAGTGTCACTTGGAGACTGTTTCAGTTGTTTAGATTAAAGGAATGCAAAAACATAAACACGCAAGTCATGAGAGCCCACTCATCAGTCTGTTTGCTGAGTGGATGCATTTTTATTTTCATTTTTAGAAGAAAAGTGTTAACCGGGCTCTTGTGTTGATTATTGTGTACAAATTAAAACCACTTTGAAAAATAATTATTCATTTTCTCTTTTACCACCTTTATAAGAACTGATCCAGTAAGCTACAGCCTAATTGTGTAATACTTATTTGACCTGCATGAAAGACAGATATGAATGAAACACTGCTTTAATATTACTACAGTGCATTATCAATGCCACAAAATATTCAATGACTTAATACACCAGCAATTTTTCCAACTTCTATGATCATTTCAACCCACTTCTACGTGGGTTCAATGAGCTTGATCAGCCTTCTCCATACAGCTTAGTCCTGCACCTCCTCCCCAGTAAAACCCATTCCTTTAAATTTTTTTGCACTCTATAGGTTATATGTGTATCTAATTCTCCATTTTAGGTTACTAATAATCCTAGATATTTAAACTTAAAGTATTAATTACCACTGTGGACAAACAAAGTATATCTAATCTAATCTGAATATCCAATCTTTTCAATAGCTCTCCCTGCAGGTTAACTTCTCCTGATCATAATAATACCTCAAATATTCAGTACTCGTTTATCTTCACTACTCTATCTTACAAAGCCCTTCTCCGTTCTTCCAACTTCCTTTGCACTTCCTCCTTTTCCTCTGTTTTCCACCAGGGAAACTGACCTTTTATCTAAAAAAATGTTGCATGGTCAATTCAAATCTAGAGAACATTTTGAAAATTTTTAGAATTTGTTGGTGTCAGGCTTATTACTCATTAATCATCGTCATGGTCTTCTAGAAACAGTACACTTCAGATTGAATTTATGATTTCATAATGAATTCATAACTACTGGTCAATAAATTTTTAGTGGATGCTGGCATGGGCTGGGTGTTGTGGGGTCCAGCGGCTGTGGGGCAAGTGTTGGTGAAGAAAGATTCACTGATCTAGACTTCGCCGATAATGCTGTGATCTTCACAGAGTCATTGGAGGCTCAAATCAGGGCTCTCAATAGACTGAGTGAGGAGTCTGAGTGTCTGGGCTTGCAGGTGTCCTGGATAAAAACCAAGATCCAGGCTTTTAATGACCTCTTCAGCACATCCATCAGCAGTGTGTCTGACTACTGAGAGAGTGCCGACTGAGTTTAGAGGTTTACTTACCTCTGCAGTGACATTCATGTCTGTGGTGACTCTTCCTATGAAGTAAGTAGACAGACTGGAAGAGCATGGGGGGTCATGAGGTCGCTATAAAGGGGTGTGTGGTGCTCCTAATATATTTGCAAAAGAACAAAGGTCCAAGTCTTTAGTATCCTGGTACTTCCCGTTTTGCAATATGGTTGCAAAACATGGATGCTATACAGTGACGAAGACTGGACTTCTTCTGTTTGGTGTCTATTCAGAGAATCCTTGGGTAATGCTGGTTTGACTTGGTGTGAAATTTGTCATATAGTTCCAAATGAGGCACATTACCCCAAGAGCTATCCAGCCTTCAGGATCCTCATTGTTGAGGACCCGAGTAGCTGGATCAGGCCAAGGGGACACCCATGTAACACCTGGCTGTGGCACATAGATGGTCATTTCCAGGTGGTGGGACTGGACTGCATGTCTGCCTGGTGGCTTGTGAACCAGGATCCTGAGCTGTTTTGCTGTGTGGTGGGTGTGGCAACACGCTGTACCAGTGCATGCTTCCCAACCTGACCTGACCTGACCTGATTAGTGATATTGTATAACCTGGAGTTGGCTTTATAAAGATCTGTATTATTTGTGGACCAAAAAAAAAAATTGTCCCGTGGTGTCATTGTGTTATTGTGGCTTTAATCACACGCTCAAAGGTTGTCTTCATCAGTTTTTTTCCAAATACTTTGGTTTTTCTCCCACATGTCCTGATCAAATTAAATGTTATCACATATAATTTTACACACATGCAGTGAAATGCTTAGCTGCTGGACTCCAAGACTGTGCATTACAAGAGTATAAAAAGGCGATAAATAGAAAATACTCATCTCTATAAAAATATATAAATGTCAAGTAATACAATGACAGCATTATATTAATAACATAAAAACATATAATAAATAAATAACTTAATATAGGAGAATTAACAACAGGGCATTATATAGCTCCAGGCACTGTCCTGTGGTGAGAAGCTCCTCCTCAGTTTCTCAGGAAGCAGTAGCCTTTCCCTGACTGAAGCACAGAGAAGACTTCATTGTTTGGTTGACTGGTAGCTCAAATAATTTTCTTTGCCCTGATCTGATATTGCCTAATATAGATGTACTGGAAGTTAGAGATTGCATGCCCAGTGATGCATTCCATTAACCGTACCAATCTCTGCAGACCCTTGTATTCCTGCTGTGTGCAGACCAGGTGGTAATAATTCCTTTTAGGATACATTCAACTGTAGATTTATAGAAATTTTTCAGTGCCTGATGTGGTAAAAGCATTGTTGTGCGAATATGCTTGGAATAGGTTGGGTCCTCTGTGATGTGGATGCCAAATGAGTGCTCTTAACACTGAGGGAGTGATAGCTGTCCTTCTGTTTTCTGCCAATATCCATAACCAGCTCATTTGTCTTGCTGATATTCAGGAAAAGACTGTTGTCCTGACACCAGTGTGACATTCATCCACTTCATCCATCCTGCTCATTGTTGTTAGGGATCTGGCCTACCATAGCTGTGTCATGAGCAATCTTGACGATGATGTCAGAGTCATGTTCAGATATGCAGTCATACATATAGAGGAAGTACAGCATAGGATTCAGAAGACATCCCTGTGGTGCTTCTGTGTTGAAGGTGAATGATGATGAAGTGTGGCCAACCACTCAAACCACCTTGGGATGTGCCAGTCAATGAAGTTAAAAACCCAGCTGCACATTTAACTGTTCAGACTTATGTGCCTGAATTTGGTGATGAGCTTAGAGGGTATTAAATGCTGCACTAAAGTCTATCAATAACATTTGTACAAAGTAGTCTCGCCTGTTGTTGAGGTAGACCAGAACTATCTGTAGGATCAAGGTGAAAAACTCTGTGCTTTGCTTGCCCCTAAGGAGATGTGTGGGAATTTTTAAAGCTTATTTTTTGCCCACACAGGAACAAAGGTAACTGAGTGTTGTGGGGAGAATTTGGAAAAGTTACTTGTACTTTTTATTTGTATTCAAAATAGCATTGGAGATGCAGGGTAGTAAGCAGCAGTAGCTGACACTGGCATCACTGTAAGTAGATAGATAGATAGATAGATAGATAGATAGATAGATAGATAGATAGATAGATAGATAGATAGATAGATAGATAGATAGATAGATAGATAGATAGTGTAAAAGAATACACAAAAGACAAGATAAAGGTTTGGGGTTTCCGGCCCCGTATAGTGAACAGTTTGCAAAAATATACTTTTTTACAGAGTGTCCCGATCGACATTCCACATTCGACCAACAACATGGGATACTGAAGGGCTTTTTATAGGGATTGGACCGGCCCCCAATCAGAGGATTGCTGGGTAAGGAGGTGCAGTGTCTTCTAGGAAAAGTGTGATGTCATCTGGGGAAAATTTAGGGAGGTGTTGGTATTGATGTCTTGTCAGAGTGTCGGCGTTTCCTTCTTTCTAGGAAAATAAAGAAACAGAAGTTAGGTGTCTCATCCGTTCCTTTTTGGCCTTGGGTTTCGCGCTCGCTCTAGAGTCCTTCTGCGGCTCCCTAAGCGCTCGTGCGTGACATGACCCCCCCCTCAGCCCAGACCCGTCGGGGCGGGCGTACCGGACCGAGAGGTCGTAAGCTCGGGAGAGGGCATCAGCGTTGCCTTGAAGTGCACCCCGCTGATAAGTGACGGCAAACTTATACGGCTGCAGGTCCAAAAACCACCTGCTGACCCGGGGATTCGACTCCCGGTGCAGGGCCATCCACTGAAGAGCGGCATGGTCCGTCACCAGGGTGAACTCCCAACCCAACAGGTAGTACCTCAGGTGCGTTACCGCCCACTTTATGGCTAAGGCCTCCCTCTCGACCGCTGCATACCTGGTCTCCCGGTCCAACAGTTTCCGGCTCAGGTAAAACACAGGGTGTTCGACACCGTCGACGCTCTTGCTCAACACTGCCCCTAGGCCTGTGTCCGAAGCATCGGTCTGGAGAATGAAGGGAAGAGTAAAATCAGGGGTCTTCAATACAGGTGCCGATGTTAGGGCCAACTTTAGGTCACGGAATGCATGGTCTGTTTTTTCGTCCCATACCACTGCTAAAGGAGCTCCTTTCCTTGTCAAATTCGTCAAGGGTGCTGCCCTTTCAGAGAAGCGGGGCACAAACCAGCGGTAGTACCCAGCTAACCCCAAAAAAGCCTGCACCTGTCTCTTGGTACTCGGACGGGGCCATTCAATGATGTCTTTGATCTTGGAGCATTGTGGTTTCACCCGTCCCTGCCCCACTCGGTAGCCTAAATATTTGGCCTCTGTTAAACCAAAAAAACATTTACGGGGGTTTATACGGAGGCCGGCCTTCGCTAGCGTGGCGAGAACGGCATACACCTGCAAAATATGTTCCTCCCAGGTGCTGGAATAGACGACAACATCATCCAGGTAGGCAGCACAATAGGACTGGTGGGGCCTGAGCACTCTGTCGACCAGACGTTGGAAAGTCGCCGGTGCCCCGTGCAGTCCAAATGGGAGGACCTTATATTGCCAATGCCCGCTTGGGGTACAAAAGGCTGTTTTCTCTTTCGTGGATGCCGTTAAGGGAATTTGCCAGTACCCTTTCGTCATGTCAAGTGTAGTCAAATATTGGGCGGTACCCAACCGTTCAATGAGTTCATCTACCCTAGGCATGGGATAGGCATCAAATTTGGATATCTGGTTGAGTTTCCGGAAGTCATTACAAAACTGCCAGGAGCCGTCAGGCTTAGAAACGAGGACGATTGGACTAGACCACGGACTATGACTTTCCTCAATGGTATCCAAGTCAAGCATCCGTTGGACTTCCAGCTCTACCTCTGCACGTTTTGCCTCCAGGAGGCGATAGGGCCTTTCCCGGATCACCACCCCAGGGTCTGTTATGATGTCGTGTTCAATTAACGAGGTGCGACCAGGTGCCTCGCTGACCACATCTGGGACGGCTAGGATGCTCTGCTCCAGCTCCTGCCGTTGCAACGGAGTTAGCTCTGGCCCGAAATTAAGGGTTAACTGGGCGGAGAAAAGGGAGAGGGACACACCTGGAGTCGGGGTCACCTCCCTGTCTCTCCAGGGCTTCAGCAAATTCACATGATATACCTATTCCACAGGTCGGCGGTTTGGCTGCCGAATCAAGTAATCCACCAGCAATTTTCTCTCCTTCACTTCATACGGGCCAAGCCAATGAGCTAACAATTTGGAATGTGATGTGGGCACGAGTACCATTACCCGATCCCCAGGCTGGAACTCCCTGAGTACCGAGTTTTTATTATAGCATTGCGCCTGCGCTGCCTGAGCACGCATCATATGCTCTTTTACTAAGGGTCTGATGCGATTCATCCGATCGCGCAGTTGCGTGATGTACTCCAAAGCGTTAGTGGATGGGAGGGGCTCCTCCTCCCAGCCTTCTTTTAATATATCCAAAAGTCCCCGGGGTTGGCGCCCATATAACAATTCAAAAGGGGAAAACCCAGTGGAAGCCTGTGGCACCTCCCGATAGGCAAAAAGCACTAGCTGTAGCAGCTGATCCCAGTTCCTCCTGTCCGCGCTGACTACCTTGCGAAGCATCTGTTTTAATGTCTGATTAAACCGCTCGACCAAGCCGTCAGTTTGGGGGTGGTAAACAGATGTTTTCAGGTGCTTAACACGCAGCAACTTAGCAACTTCCCTGAACGTATCCGAAGTAAAGGGCGTACCCTGATCCGTAAGGATTTCTTTGGGTAGTCCCACTCGGGCGAAAAGATTGACAAGTTCCCGTGCGATATTCTTTGTAGTAGCGGAGCGCAGCGGAACCGCCTCTGGGTACCGAGTGGCGTAATCCACCATGACCAAAATATACTTATGGCCATGGGTCGAAGGTTCAAGGGGTCCCACTATGTCGACTCCGATTCTTTCGAACGGTACGTCAACGAGGGGTATTGGCACGAGAGGAGCACGAGCCCTCCGGGGTATCTGGCGGACCTGACAGTCGGGGCACGACTGACAGAACCGCCGGACCTCCTCATTCACACCGGGCCAATAAAAGCAGAGCTTAATTCTCTCCAATGTTTTTTCGGTTCCCAAGTGGGCACCTAGGAGATGGGCATGTGCTAGTTCACACACTTCCTGCCGGAAAGTGTGGGGCACAAGCAACAATTTCCGCATCTCTCCTTCGTGGGTCGCTACTCGATACAACAGATTGTTTTCAAGAACAAAGTAGGGCTCTGGTGGCAGAGGACTGGTTGACAGATGGCCATCAATAGACACAATTGCATTCCTGGCAAACTTAAGGGAATCATCATTCCACTGTTCGTGTTTGAACGAAGCCGGCGTATTTTTAAATTGGTACTCTACGTGGCTCAGGGGGTCGTCCGTCACCGGGAAGTTGTCCGGGTTTTGGCTCGGGCCCTCACCAGGTGATTCCGAGTCAGGGTCCGACGCCTGTATAGTGTCCCCCCGGCTAGGGACTTCCCCCGTGTTTACCTCATGGCATGGCGTGGGAGCCGCGGGGAGGGCGGCCCTCCCCCTCATAGCTAGACCCAATGTAGCAGTAGGAGTGGTTTCGTTTTTACCGCATTTGATTTCCGACCAGTCATCTCCCAGTATCACAGAGAAGGGAGGAGCGGGTAGCACTGCAACCGATAATCGAGTTACCTCCCCCTTCCATGTAACACAACACGAGGCGGACCTATATGATCTGGTCTCCCCGTGAACACAAGTAACCCGTACATGTGATTTTAACCACTGTCGCGGCAAAACGTAACGGCGAGCAACAATGAAGATGTTACTCCCGGTGTCAAAGAGAGCTAACACCGAGTGTCCATTAATCAACACCACCCCTACATTAGGAATTGCCAAAGGAGTAGAGTGAACACCATACCTCTCGGTTAGGGATAGGCTGCAGTCCATGGGCTCGACATTCAGCGGGCAGGCAGGTAAGATGTGACCGACCTCGCCGCACTTGAAACAGTGTGGCGGGGCCAGTTTTTCCCGAGGCTTCTGTGGGGCTTCTGCCGCGCGGCGGCTGGGCTCGGGGTTAACTGCGCGTCCCTGCCGGGCCCCGCAAGCCGGCTTTTCTGACCCCCCGACTCGGAGTACCGCGACCTGACGCTCCAAGACCTCCAGGAGGCCTTTCATATCCCGTTATGGGTGTCTACGGACCTGCTGGGCGAGTTGATCTGGCATCGCGTTCACAAGGCTTTCGCAAGCGACCTGCTCTACTACCTTGCGCGCCTGGGGTCCGTCTGGCCTTAGCCATCGGCCCATTTTACCCCAGAACTCAAACGCCTGCGCGCGGACAGGACGCTCCACATCGAAGCGCCACAGCCGCCATTCACTCGCCTGCTGGTCCGTGGTGACGCCGTAGCGACTTAATATTTCCGCCTTGAGCTCGTCATACCTCGCGGCCTCCTCCTCGGGGAGGTCATAGTAAGCCCGCTGCGCAGCGCCCTTTAGGTATGGCGCGAGAATGGCAGCCCATTCCGCTCGCGGCCACTGGTTCCGGGCGGCCGTTCTTTCGAAGATACCGAGGTAAGACTCTATGTCGTCATTGTCTGAGAGAGGGAGAATCGGGGGAGGCGGAGGCCTGGTTGGCTCCAGTCTTACCGCCCCTTGGTTATCCAACCGTGCCGTGGTTTCTTCCAGCAGGCGCTTTATGTTCGCGTGCTCCACCTGCAGCGTCTGGAGCTGGGTTGCCAGGGTGGTTAGGACCGCATTCAGGTCTTGTCCTTCGCTCATTTCGGATTCCTTTCACTCCTGCTGACTACGCCACTGTAAAAGAATACACAAAAGACAAGATAAAGGTTTGGGGTTTCCGGCCCCGTATAGTGAACAGTTTGCAAAAATATACTTTTTTACAGAGTGTCCCGATCGACATTCCACATTCGACCAACAACATGGGATACTGAAGGGCTTTTTATAGGGATTGGACCGGCCCCCAATCAGAGGATTGCTGGGTAAGGAGGTGCAGTGTCTTCTAGGAAAAGTGTGATATCATCTGGGGAAAATTTAGGGAGGTGTTGGTATTGATGTCTTGTCAGAGTGTCGGCGTTTCCTTCTTTCTAGGAAAATAAAGAAACAGAAGTTAGGTGTCTCATCCGTTCCTTTTTGGCCTTGGGTTTCGCGCTCGCTCTAGAGTCCTTCCGCGGCTCCCTAAGCGCTTGTGCGTGACAATAGATAGATAGATAGATAGATAGATAGATAAATAGATAGATAGATAGATAGATAGATAGATAGATAGATAGATAGATAGATAGATAGATAGATAGATAGATAGATACTTTATTAATCCCAAGGGGAGATTCACAGAGTTAATAACCAGCATCATAGTTAGTAACAGAAAGAACAATTCCTTAGTGGTAAAAAAGGGACAGAGTCTGACTTTAAAGTGATAAAGAGAAGGGTTTTGTGGCACATAGGCACGAGGCTAGCATTAATGCGTTGATCAGGCAAAAACAGATGTAGGAGCAGATAAGAC